>NC_044556.1:108605639-108622525 GCF_007565055.1 Rhinopithecus roxellana | reverse complement strand
CGTGTTAGCCAGGACGGTCTTGATCTCCTGACCTTGTGATCCGCCTGCCTCTCAAAGTGTTGGGATTACAGGCGTGAGCCACCGCGCCCAGCTTGTACTTTTAATTTTTGAATTTTTTGAGGAACTGCCATACCGTGTTCTCCAGTGGCTGCACTGTTTGACATCTCCACCAGCAGTACACAGAGGTTCTGATTTCTCCACATGCTCACCAACACTTGCTATTTTCTGTTTCTTTGGTAATAGTCATCCTAATGGATGTGAAGTGGTATCTCATTGTGATTTTGATTCACATTTCCCTAATGATGGAGCATTTTTTCAAGTGCTCATTGGCATTTATTATATTCTTTGGACAATCATCAGCTTTTAAAGGCAGGTCGGATTGTCTGCAGTTAGGAAGGGCTTTGGTCTATGGACTGCACAACCACTAAGATTTCTGTCTACCCAAAACTCTGTTGACATTTTTGTTGAAATTTCTGAGCTAGCTTTTTGATCATGGGGAGGTCTTTAAAGTCTTTGTAAATTTGTAATTGCTTTTTACATTTGCTTACTAGCTCACTATCCACTAAGGAAAGATGAACTCATCTTTCCTCAAAGGCTAATTTGCAATTTCATTAGCAATTGAAATAATCTCATGGAGCACCCATTTGACCTTATCAGGGTAACTAATGTTACTCTCATTTACTGAGATCTCCTTCATTGCCACTGGACATTAAAATAGCATGTGCTAAATCTCTGGCTAAGGATAATATTTTTAGCTGCTGGTGTGCTGATGGCCTAATATTTTCCTATTCCTGCTTTTATAGTGAGATTTTTATATTTCCTCTTTCCCATAGGACTGTTATTTCTAGCTGACTAATATCCAGGTAGTATAAGAATTGAAGAGTACCAGAGACCAGGTGTGGTGGCTCATGCCTGTAATCGCAGCACTTTGGAAGGCTGGGACGGGCAGATCACTTGAGGTCAGGAGTTTGAGACCAGCCTGGCCAACATGGTGAAGCCCCGTCTTTACTAAAAAATAGAATTAGACGGGCGTGGTGGTACGTGCCTGTAATTTCAGCTACTCGGGAGGGTTCTGAAGCAGAAGAATTGCTTGAACCTGGGTGGTGGAGGTTGTAGTGAGCTGAGATTGCACCACTGCATTCCAGCCTGAGTGACAGAGTGAGACCCTGTCTCAAAAAAAAAAAAAAGAGTTGAAGAGTATCTGCTTGTACCTGTGTGGATTTGAATATTTGAATCCAGGCTCTCTCGCTAACCAGCTGTATAAATTGGTCAAGTTACTAAACCTCTTCAAGGCTCACTTTCCCTATCTGCAAACTGGGGTAGTAACAGTACCTGCCTTAGAGTTGCTATGGTGATTAAATGAGCAAAGGCTTAGTACAGGACCTGGCACACAATAAATACGCAGTGTTAGCCATTGTTACTGGGTTTGTCTGTTTCCCTGTCTGTCTTTCTCTCTTTCCTCTCTTTCCCTCTCTCCTTCCTTCCTTTTACTTCCTTTCTTCTTCCTTTTCCATCTTCTCCTTCCCCTTTTCCATCATTTTCAGTCTTAATAGTTTAAAGGACAAGAAGCGGGTAAACTCCGTATAGCTTTTTACACTGAACATTTTAGTTTTAGTAAATATGACAAATTATGTTTTTCATTTTACCAAGTATTTTACATGTATGTATATATATTCCCATTTATATATGAAAACCTGTGGACTTGTTATTAATTATTTTCACTTTACAGATGACTGTTATGGAGGCTCAGTGACTTTTCCACAACATACCGAGTAAGTTGCAGACCTGGGACTCACATTGTTCAAGATAATCTTCGACAAGTCACTTTCTCTCTCTCTGAGCCTCCATGGGAAGTAGGGATAATAATTTCTCTGCTTCACAATGATGATGTAAGGATTAAATTCAATGACAGAAGAAACCAAATCATTTCTCCCATTTCGTGATTGTGTAACTGGGGTGGAATATCTCCATGAGCTTTTTGTGTTTTAATATGGAAAATCAGGATCACATAAAAATGGGCTTGATGTCCTCCAGATGATGGTTTAAATTTGAAATACAGTTTCTCCTACTGAATAATGCTGCCTAGATGGTGCCCCCCGTTTCAGAGACTTTGTGGCAGACCAGTCCTGTAAAGGATTTCTAACTCCCTGCCTAAAAATAGCCTGTTTGCCTTTTGTTCTCTTTCTGTGTAACTCCTTCTGTCACCAGTGCTGTACTCTTGGCTTCATCTCTCTCTCCATTTACTTTACCTACTTCTATTTTTCTCCAAATTCAGCCTCTACTTCTCTGATTCACTATCTAGTGTTTTTTTTTCTTCTAATTTATTTTTCTTTTATCATCTTTCCATTTGAATGTTTCCTCTTACCTTTTGCTTATTCTTATCTTTCCATCCTTAGCTTCAGGGTTTTAGTTTGAATGAAACCTCAATCATTGACCCTTTTGGGTGATGATAGTGATGAAGCTTAATTAAGAAAAATATTACGATAAGAGTACAGTGAGAATAATTCAGTTTTAGTTGTTTTAGATCTAGGAAATAACTGCTTTTGGAGTTTTCAGATGGGGCAAGCTAACCCATAGCTTCTGAAGATATCTTATAAATGCTTAAGGAATTCCCAGATGCTGTCAGAATTATTTTATTATTATTTTCTTTCTTTGGCTTTGTTTAGTTTCCCCATCCTTTTATTCCCAATGCACTTAAGTTGGACAGCATTAGTGACTATAGAGCATTCCCTCTATTCTGAGGGTAAGCAGAGAGATGTATTTGATTATAACCGGAAAAGTTACCATTCACTTAGTTTGTGTGAAAAGATGATTCAACTAGCTCTCTCCTTCACCTGAAACCTTAGCAGTTATGCATTCTTTTCATAATATTTCTTTTAATCGATGTGGTGTGGCTTAGTATTAAGTTTTAGTACAGATCATTAGGGATGGGAATTTGAATGGATTCCAACAGACGCAATTTATTCTGTTGGAAATAGGTTCTAACTCTCCTCATTAACTAGAATTATCTACATCCTTAAAACACATGTGATGGTCTTGCCCTGAAAGTTTATTAGAAACAAATTAATTTACTTGCTCTGTATTGATTTGACTCAAAGCTCACTGTCAATTTATAAAACTGTGATAACCTTTCTGTCCTTGTTATTTTTCCCTCTTTTTCTGTAGTAATGGCACTCACCATTTATCTAGGCACATGGTCATCAGAATAAAGATTATATCTCCTAGGCTCCTACACAGCTAGGCATGGCAAGATGATGTATTCCAGCCAATGGGATGTGAACAGCTGGAATGTGATATTCAGAAAGTGCTCTTAAAAAAAGGGCATGTACCTTTCTTTTTTTTTTTCTTTTGTATTTTTTGCTGGCTAGAATGCAATCATCTTGGCCAGGATATAAAAGCTGAGAGTTCACGATGGTAGAACAACAATGGTCCCTGATGATTACAGGGTCAACATACCTGACCTGCCTACATAAACTTCTTTGCTACAGAAAAATTGCTTATATTTTCTTTAAGATATTACAATCTGTGTTTTCTGTCACTTGCATCCAAAACGAATTTTAACCAATTCAGCATCCATATCCAGTGCCTTTTAAGAACAATCTATTTGCTCTCTAGGAATAAATTTCCTTTAACAACTTAAAAGTACTTATTGCATCATAGGTTTTCATGTTTCCTTTAAACAACTTAACAGCGAGACTCTGACTTTGATTAATTATGCATATGGTTCAATTTAATGTAGCAAACATTTATCGAATAATTATTGTATGCAAGGCCTATTCACAGTAGCAAAGACATGAAATCAACCCAAATGCCCATCAGTGATAGACTGGATAAAGAAAATGTGGTACATATACACCATGGAATACTACGCAGCCTTCAAAATGAAGGAGATCATGTCCTTTGCAGGGGCATAGATAGAGCTGGAAGCCATCAATCTCAGCAAACTAACACAGGGACAGAAAACTAAACACTGCATGTTCTCAATTATAAGTGGGACTGAACAATGAGAACACATGGACACAGGGAGGGGAACAACACACACTGGGGCTTGTGGGGTTGAGGGAGAGAGAGCATCAGGATAAATAGCTAATGCACATTGGGCTTAATACCTAGGTGATGGGTTGATAGGTGCAGCAAACCACCATGGCACACATTCACCTGGGTAACAATCTGCACATCCTACATGTGTATCCCAGAAATTAAAAAAAATTATTATGTGCAAGGCAATTTACTAATAGCAACTGGGGATAAAGAATCAGTGATGATGATAATATATCTTTAGCAGAGTACTGTACAATCTCGAGATTGAAGGACAAACAGATTTACAAGTAATTTCCAGTATATATATATATATGATATAAGATATAAACATATATTTGTATATAATATACTATATATATATGTCTTATAACAACCTCATAGAATTAATAGGATAGTTATTCAAGTTTTTAAAATTGCCATTTTCCTACAGTGAAAGCCTGGAAAGGTTGTCATTTGCCCATGTCAAAGAATAAATGCAAATGACAATGTTCTGATTCATTATACTGCCAGCTCAGTATGCTAGGGGTAAGAGGAACAATTTTAAAAAAATATTTGAGCTTATTTTCTTACCCTGGAAATTGGTTCCTCATGTGACAGGTTCTGTAGCTGAAGAAGCTTTTCTTGTAATGTCTTTGCTTGCTTGGAAGTTTAGCTGATTTAAAAATGGAATGCTTTTACATAATAAAGCAAAAGCTGCTTAAAGTTGTAGAGACAGGCCAGTACTGGATAGATTTATTTCAATGCTATATTGGATACACTATTTTATGTTTAGAATCATTTGGTTTAGCATATTTATGAAAAGCAGTATGAATTTCTCCCCTTGGTACTATCTTTGGTGGAAATTGTACATTCTTAACCATGGAGATGAGTTCCTCCTGAGCTGGATTTTAACGGTCAAATAAGCACATCAATTTGTGGTGCCTCAATATATAAAAAAATCCACACAACAAAGCAAACTATGAGCATTTCTACCATCACATAATGCATGTATTCTTTTTAAAAATCTCACATTCTGAAAAATCGCTCACTAAAAATAACTGACGTTTTGAGGAAAATAGAATTGGAACAGATCACTCAAAACATTTTCAACACTCGAAACATTTAACGTTATAATTAAGCACTAACCAAAACAATAGTGAGCTTATGAGAAATACTAGCACAATTATAAGAACATGTTAGTGTCCCTACAAATAAATAATCCAGTAAATAAAAGAGTTTACCTTTGAAATTGAAGGCGAAGGTAGGTTGGCAGAAGAGTGTGTATGGAAGTACTGAGTTGCCTGAATTATGAAAACGAAGTTGGAGGGGCATTGGCACCAGAATTTGCAGGTGGAGGAGCAGTGACAGGCTTAGTATAAAATGGTTCTGGCTCCTTCTTGAGTGTTTGCTTGTTTGTTTTGTGCACTGAAATGTGCAATAAATACTTTTGAAACCGTGCATTTAGCGAGATGGAGCCAAGAGGAAGAGCGTGGTATAATGGGCAGCATGTTCAGTACTGTATCTCTGCGTGACTTGTCCCTCCTCCTAGCTGTGTGTGTTTTGTGTTCAGCTGCTGTGTCTTGGTGGCACAACATACAGTATGCCAAGAAAAACTGTGCAGGAACCAATGGGGCTTCCATGTTGGACTATGGTGATTCCCTGATTTCCCAATTGTGTGGGGTGTAATTCTTGCTACAGCACTATACTCTGGTAGAACACACTGTGCACTAAACGACTGTCCAACTTCTGGTTGTTCAACTGGAGAGGCCGTTCAAGACAGGGCAAGAAACAAAATGAGTGTGTTTGAACTAAGGATGGTACAAGGATAAGAGGCAAGAACAATGGAGTACAGAATGGTAGAAAAGGGAAAATAAATGTTTTGAGAACCCATCTGATGCCAGATTTTATTTTGTTTGATTTTCCTAACAGTCCAGTAAGGTGAGTGTCATCTCTCCATGCTACAAATGAGGAAAACAAGGCCTAGAAAGCGTAAGGATTTTGCCCAAGATCACACAGATGGAAAATGGTGGTGTCAAGATTTGAAATCCAGCCTGCCTAACTCCACATCTTGTTTTTCTCTAAGCTATACCAAACTACTTCCCTACTGGGTTGGAATATGGAATCTGAAACCCATGTGTTTAAGGCAGTGAGCGACCAGTCTGTGGCTTTGTGAACTTGACTGAGTCTTTTAAACTCTCTGAGCCTCTTTATCTTCACGTATGAAGGTGCCAGGAATATCCTATTCCAGAGAATTATTGTGACAACTGTGATGAGTTACATACAATTGCTTCATAAATGTTCAAACATTATACAAGCAATAAGGCGTTTTATTTTCCCTCCACAAAACTTCCACTTCTTTACATTAAAAATGATAATAAATAACGTTGAAGATTATAGGGTTAATCATTTATGTAATTCTAAGAAAGAAAAGAGTTTCTGCAATGGGGCAAAGATATTTGGTTCCAAAACAAAGTACATCTGTGTGTTAAGAAAGCCGAAGGAGGAAGCACGAGTTACAGCTGCAGACGCTGTTGAAATTTAACCATAAAACCAAACAGGTGGTGAGTCATTCAATCCTGTCCTAGGGTTTCTGCAGAAGCAATAATATTTCTGTCTGGATTCCTATATTTTAGGGATTATCCTTCTCTTAGTTTCTACTTCCTCCCCTTCTTTCACATACATCCTATGATTGAATATTTCAAAATATTAAGAATGTGTGGAGGTGGCATGCTCTGCAAATATATTTTGTAAGATCTAGGTAGTCATATGGTTACATGGTTACATAGCCTCAGGAAGGCTTAGGGCTGAATGAAGTCTGATGATGCCTCTTAGAAGTTGGACACTCTGTACAGCATTTCCTTTCTTAGTTCTACTGTGAAATGTGGCTCTAAAGCTAATCTGATGTGCCATCAAAATATTTTAGCCTCTCTGTTCCTCAGATAATTTTGGTTATACCAAGGCTATGTAGAAAAAGTGGTCTGGGATAAGAATCTTGCTACTAGTACTTATCTTTAAAAGAAACTTCATAAAAAATGTTGGATGCTATAAAAAAAAAGAAGCAATCATAATTACACTACTCTAACATAACAACTCTGAAATATTTGATTAGTTCTTTTATATAGTGAAACATACACACATACACACACACACACACTCATATCAGCAGTATATCAGTGGTGGTGCACTAGAGCCAGTTTAGACAGTTTTGTATATCTCCCTGAATCCACAGCCCCATATTGATGTTGAAAAATTGAAATTAGCTATGGTAGGAGTATTTATATCATGGGAATTGGCAAGTGCTATATAAATCAAGGCTCCTCCACAGGCCCTGGAAAACTGGTTGATGAAGAGCATCTACCAGCACATCACTCTGCGTGTGTGTGTGTGTGTGTGTGTGTGTTAAAATCTTTTGAGCTCTTTAAGAACAGAATCTCTCTGTGATTTTTGTGTGTTCCAATAGGACCAACACATCACTTGATAAATTTAGTGGATATTTATTAAATGCCTGACAGATTAAAGAATGTATGAAGGAAGAAAGGGTTAGAACTGTGGATAACATTTTAACAACAGATTTGATACATTGGTTGACTAATATTTTATTAATAAGTAGTTCCTCAAACCCAGAGAAAAGTGGCAGTTTTGCAGTTTGCTGTGGAACTTGTTTAATTAATACAAATTGTTTTTTCTCCAATTCCAGGATCATTAAACATCCATTTAATTGCCCACAGAGTTGAAAGTACATAGGACTAATCCAAAGAGCCTGGTCTTGATATTATTACTAGGGGCTTGATTTGGACATTCTGTTGAATCTTAATTCTTAACTTTGTGAAATGTTCATGTATCTCTGTGTGTGAAAGGGATATAGTGGATGTAAGGATCATGCTAAGTTCTTAAGATACCATTTAGGGTGCTGGAATAACTTCTTCTTCTCCCATGTAACTTAGGAGATATAATTCATCTCTCAAGGTTACAGACTCCCCTTTACAAGTGGGATCAGTCTGTAGTTTCTTGCTGTGCTGTTTTGATTTTACTTGGTTTAGCCCCACTTATTAGTGTGGAGATTGGAATAATCAATGTGCAGGAAATTAATTGCCCCATGGATATTATTTTTGATGGTTTAGAATATTAAACTGGCAGAACCCAGTGCCCTTGCCTGCTGATTGTTAATGACTTCTAATATGTCAGAATTTAATGATGCTTGCAGAAATAAATATTTGGTTTATTCCGTATTCACGTTTATTTAAAAAGTCTTTGTGTAACACAATTAATGATTCTTGAAGGGATTCTGTAACTAGAATTACTGATGGGATCTTTTGCCAAGAGATGCTCTTTTTTTTCTAATTTTTTTCTTGCAATTTCTTTAGTAAAGGTAAGGAATGGTCACCGCATTCAAAGGAAGGTAAAAAATCCATGGATATTTTTATGTTACTTTATAAAACTACAGTATGGAAAGAGAACTTCATGAATTGAGTGGGTACTACTGTTTTGTAGGAGTTTTACTGGGTAGTCTCTTCCAACTGTATTGCCCTGCAAGGTAAAAAGAACTTTCCAACTAATAGCCCTTCACTGTGGAATGGGCCCCTGCAGGATAGTAGGTTTCCTCTTCTGAGAGGTGGACTGGCTCAGAGGCCCTGAGCATTTGAGGCTGGGGGGAGTATCCCTGAGATGATCAAAGAATCCCATGTTCTAGAATGATCTTTATGACCCAGTCAATCCCAGGACCCTAGTACCAAGAGTTTCCCCATCCCCATTGCTCTCCAGCAACAAGGAAGTGCAAGCCTGAGGATGAATCTTGCTCTTTCAACCACCGGCCTTGTGATTAGTGGAAATCTTGATTACTCTTTGATTTCTAACTTTTTAATTAACCACGATCTTCATAACTTCAGTGCAGAAGCTAAGAATTGTGAAAAAGCTTTTACTTTTCTTGTCCATTATCTGCTTATCCTAGGTAGAGATTTGATATCTAGTTTACCTTATTGGGGAAGGGATGGAGTACTAAAACACTTTGAAGGTATACATGTACATATGCATATACATATACATACATACATATATGTATGTATCTACTATATATATGTACATATAGATCAATATATCAGTTTGATTTAACGTCACAGAACCAAACAATGTTTATAAAACTATAATATTATAATTGCTATTACAATAATACTAATTACTATTTGTAAGGAAGTCATCTAACTTTCACAGAGACTTATTAACATACGGGAATACAAAGGAACATTTTTCTGTTAAGAAGAGACAACTAAGATGCAAAAATAAAGAGAAAAGTTTTGTACTGAAGAAGGTATCTAAAGCTCAAAATTGCTTTTTAATCATCTTGCTAATAGAGTATATTATCTATGCAAGTAGTTTTAATATCCTTAATGAACATAAGAAAATACAGTGAATTCCCTTAATTCGCTCTAAAATTGTTGCGATTTCAGTCAAAGCATGACCATTATGCGTAGTAAAAGAGTGCCATATCCAAGACTTACGCAATGTTTTGGACTTTACATAGTGTTTTTGGAGATATTATTTCTTTTTAGTCCTCACAGCAATCCTCATTGTGTATGGTATATGAGGACTATCAGTTACAGACTTAGCCAAGATTATAAATATGGAAACATGAACCCATTTTTTTTTTTTTATGATGGAGTCTCGCTCTGTCGCCCAGGCTGGAGTGCAATGGCCGGATCTCAGCTCACTGCAAGCTCCGCCTCCCGGGTTCACGCCATTCTCCTGCCTCAGCCTCCCGAGTAGCTGGGACTACAGGCGCCCACCACCTCGCCCGGCTAGTTTTTTTGTATTTTAAGTAGAGACGGGGTTTTACCGTGTTAGCCAGGATGGTCTCGATCTCCTGACCTCGTGATCCGCCCACCCGGCCCCAATTTTCTACCTCACAAAGTAGTTCTTGTCCCAGCTGACATCTCTTCTTATCCCCCTGGCCTTATCTAGATGTCATTTTGAATACATCTTTTCTAACAGACTCAAAATAAAAATCGGAATTACCCAAATGGGACACATGTAGTTACCGCTAGATTCCCCATGGCAAATTTCCACACGTGACCTTTCTCTCATTTTAACAATCCCATTTCACCAACGGAGTGTTATTCTATCAAAACCAGTAGTCTAGCAGGGCTTGAGAGGAAAGTGGTAGAAAAAGCTAAGGGGGGCAAATGACAATATTGTAGCAGTCGATGCCTTCAGGAGCACCTGGGTCTGGCTCTTTATTGATCTGCTTTTGAAGTCTGTTCTGAACTGCGACAACTGCGTTTCCTCTCTGTGAAAGACCCTTCAGAAACAAAATAAGACCTTGTATTTGTTATCGCTTTCCCTCCAGGTGGGGAGTGAATGGAGACAGAGTGGAGGGCTCAGCCCCACATCACTGTTCATCATTGTGAAATAAAACTCTCCATCCCTTGCAGGTGGCAGGGAAAACAAAGGCTGCTGGGGAAACGGGCCTGTTCATTGTTCATTGACTGTTCAATGTCAGACACCCTCCTAGGTGGTTCTGAAGGTGGAATTCTAATTTTTTTTCTTCCTTCCGTTCATGTCAAATTGCATGGAGTATTGAGAGGCTTTACTGTATTGATAATACTAAACTCGCCAAGGAAGGTGAAGCTGCCAGTAAGTTCCTGCTTTTGGTTTGCTTACAGATATGCAAATGGGAGATATAAAACACAATCAAGTTTTCCTAACAGCTTTCCACAATTAATTAGGTTTTCTCTAACAAGGAAATGTTTCATTGTGTTAGATAGTTCATGGACTCTTAGACTGTGAAGGGGCTGTGGAAGTTTTCTCATTCACTCCTCCCTCTGCTGCATGCCAGAATTTTCTCCCTCTGTATGACTTCTTTTAGTGGGAAGGAGTCCACATCCTCAGGAGGAAGTTTTGGTTGGGCACCACAAACGATTATAAATTAGTTCCTTATATTAATATAAAATCTATTTTTTTGGCATTCTTTCCCGTGGTTCTAATGTACATTTCTGGGTTTACATAGGATGTCTAATCTCCTTTCACACAAGATCATGTCACCTACACCAAAACATCAATCATGGCCTCCCTAAGCCTTCTCTTTTCCAGGATTAATGTTTCTGTTTCATTTAATCATATCTCACATGATGTGGTTTGCAGATCCATTATCCTTTCTGTGGGCCTCCTCTAGACAGCCCCTAACTGGCTGATGCTTCACTTAACTCCAGTCCTGTGCTTACAATTTCCATTACTGTTCCTTGCATGATTACCTTTAAAAACTACACGGTGCTCTTTGGAATAAATGTTTGAAAGTCAACCTCATAAAAATGTAAAGACTGTAACAGAGGCCAAGGGGGCACTGGGTGGAAAGGAGATTCAGCAATGAAAATAGCCAAAGTTCAATTTTAGAAACTTGATTGTTCTCTTAGTCCGTTACAAGTTAAACATTCCCAGGCCAGCAGAATTCCTCCTGCATCTGCTGAAATCCCTCAGCATGTTATTGATGCTTCTCTAGTGACACTGAAATTTTTCATCTCTTCATTACCATACATCTTTCTGCTGTGAATGAATGAATAATCACCTTATGCCTCCCTAACTCTGGATATCTGAATAGAAGCTGTATTGCTCATTTTGCTTCTCTCTAAAACATTCGTGGTCAAATTTCCAGCTGATAGTAAAATTGCCAAAAGCTCTACCCCTAAATAGTGGCTTATTTGCATTTCTCCTGTTAGAGAGACTGCATTAAGTGTAACCAGTATGTAAATACAGAACTAGAATAACAAACACAATTGCTAAATCTCAATTCTGAACTTTGTCTCACAGTATGCAAATGAGTAATAATAATAATATAAAATATCAATGGCAGCAACATAATAGTGAAACTATACTGTCCCTTTACCGTATGTGAGTCATGGTGCTAAGTACTTTACATATGCTATATATTAATAACGTAATCCTTAAACTACTCACAGATTTGGAGAAGTTAAGGAACATGCCAAAGCTAAGTTGCATGTAGCAGAGCCAGGATTCAAACCTAGATTTTTTTTAAGCCCATCTCTCAATCATTATAATAGTGCTTTAAACTTAATAGATTCTAAGTAAATTTTGATTAACATTTCTTCTTCCTCAAAATGAAGTTCAGAGGTTTTGCAGACCTTGTGGTTACTTTCAGTTCAATAATCAACAGCACAATGGGAGAGTGAGTGGAAATGCCTTCTTTCTTAAATTGGACTGTCTTCCATTTTTGATAGAGAGGATCTGAAGTTGGCAGCATTTTTAAAGTGCCTCCTTAGTTGGCTTTTGACGTTTGCTGGAGCAAACAGTTTAAAGAAATAGAAGGAAAATTCTACTGAAGAACGCCTTTAATATAGGAATCATGGAAAAGTCAAGCTAAATAAAGATGTACTAATGGATCAACGAAAATCCATGCTGCATGTAAATACAAACAGGATTTTAAAAAATAGATTTAGGGGGTATATGTGTAGGTTTGTTATATGAGCATATTGCATAATGTTGTGGTTTGGGCTCTTACTGAAAGCATCACTCAAATAGTGAACATAGTACCTAATAGGTAGTTTTTCAACCCTTGCCCCTGACATCTCCCTCCGCGCTCTTGGAGTCCACAGACTCTGTTGAGAAACAGGCTTTTATTTTGCTGTGTGGTGTGGAAGAATATATGCCTTTAGATTCTAGGGTGAAAAAGTTTCCATAAACAAATATAACTGTAGGGGTAGCTTGACTAATAGAATGTACAGTGGAACTTTTACAACCCACTTTCTGGATACTGTAATTCTGTTAATGCATGAGTATTTTCAAGAGCTTCACTGTTTTATCGTCCCCTTTACACTTTTAGGTCACACTGAGCTTGCAGTCAAGAGCTTCACTGTTTTATCGTCCCCTTTACACTTTTAGGTCACACTGAGCTTGCAGTCAACGGGAGACTTCAGGCTTGTTTCAGATAAGCTTCTGTGTAACTGGCATGTTTTCAGGTTCTACTTTGGTGATGGTTATTTAAACCCACACACTGGCTTTATATATAAATCTACTTAATTACATGTTATTAAATTCAATTTGGCTTTTCATCATGTCAATTTTTGAATCTGATTGATCATGTGATATATTCCCTTTCACCCTCAGATGTGTGACATCTACCACTTACAGCAGATCATATCCTGAGAGAGTTATAGGGCCTCACTTGAATTAGAAATTGCCATCAAGGGCCAGGCGGGGTAGCTCACGCCTGTAATCCCAGCACTTTGGGAGGCCGAGGCAGGCGGATCACGAGGTCAGGAGATCGAGACCATCCTGGCTAACACAGTGAAACCCCATCTCTACTAAAAATACAAAAAATTATCTGGGCGTGGGTGCCTGTAGTCCCAGCTACTCCGGAGGCTGAGGCAGGAGAATGGTTTGAGTCCAGGAGGCGGAGCTTGCAGTGAGTCGAAATTGCACCACTACACACCAGCCTGGGCGACAGAGCGAGACTCTGTCTCAAAAAAAGAAAAAAACAAAGAAAAATTGCCATCAAGTTTTTATTGACTTACTGATTAGCACTTGCTGCTATACAATGGGAAAGCCAGTTATAAACCATCATGTACGTTTTATATCTATAATCCATCTATAATCCATCCACCAGCAGCACACAAGAAACATTGTCAAATGTTTTCCAGGATTTCATCTAAGTTCCTAGAGCTAAAACAAAAAAAGCAAACTTCCTTTTACCTAGTACTGAGGACAGCACCACATTATCCAGCACTTAAGGACCCAAGAGAACCTGTTTCTTAAGTGGTTATTGACGGTTAGGCACTTTAAGGTCTTTATGGAGTAACATTAGAGGGAACATATGGTATTCTGATATCACTGAGCCCTTTGTAGAGGATTAGCTCTTCATTGAATTATCACAAGAAGAACTATTTTGTGTAGGATAGTGCTGGAAGGAGGCAGGTTTTATTACCACCAATATGAATATTAGTGATGGGCATCCCATCTACGAAGACTCCCAGGCAGCAATAACTGGGCTCTAAAGCTTTTGGAAATTTTAAACTCCGTAAGCAACCAACTATTGTACACGTTCTGATCTTATTGACAGCATGCTTTTCTTCCCTCCCAAATGGACTTTTCTCACTTTTCTAATGATGGTATCTTTATATCCTGTCGAAGTAAATATGCAAAATTTCTGTAATTCTCTTAATACCTATTGGTTGTTTGTAATTCTCTAGTATCTTGGGTATGGAAGGTTTTGGTGTGGATACAAGTTCAGTCAACCCCTGAAAACCGTAGGGGATAAATGAGACCTCAGAGTTGGAAATGAGGAAGGATAGACTGGATGTTATTGGCATTTGACGGATATGAAGGCTTTTTATAAGGTGGAAACCTACCAAGTGTGTAACAACAATGGTTATTTTCACTCCTTTATGTTGCCCATATGGGAAATGAAGGAAAGCATTATTTGTGAAGGTAAGTGGTAATGACTTCCATTTCACATTTATTGTTGATTTCTAGATATGAGTTTGTGCATAGGTATTGTAGATAAGAAAAAAAAAAATTCATACTATCCCTGGTAGACCAGTTGCCTGAGCATCAACTTTGTTTCCAGAATATTTTCGTAAAAGAAATGACCCACTGTAGATCTATTTGGGGGTAGGGGTAACAAGTTAAGATAACATTTTCTGACATGTTTCTATAGAGACACAAGCCTTAAGAAACTGTGTTACAAGAAGACAGTGTAAAGTATTAAAGCAAGCATCCCAGATAGTAGCCGTGCCTAGGAGATTAAAAAGCATGCTGGAGTGGCTAGCTGTCAATCACCAAAACAGACAGCTGTGATACCAGCTGGTCACGGGAAGGTGAAAATTAGAGGAGTGAACAGGCAGAAGGTTAAAATTTAGACAGATTAAATTAACCTGGTCAAAGTGCTGACCATCAGAGTGTGGTTATGTGAGTTTGCATTGGCACGAAGACCTGATTTCCAGTCCAGTAGGACAGATACGAATGCCATGTTAGGAGTGGAGCTGGGCCTATAGTTTCTTGTAGCTAAGCAGCTGTACTGTGGCTGAAAGTGGACAAGTGAGCAGTGTTCTTCTCAAAAACCCACGCAGTCACAAAAGTGTAGGGCACGCAATGGACCAGGTCATCCTTTATTTTGCACATGTGGAGATAAAACTTTGTAGAAGCTAAATGATTGGAACAAGTTTGCTAGCGAGTGGCAAAGCCAAGACGCCAAATACAATCCCTTACCACATATCAAAAAAAAAAAAAAAAAAAAAAAATGTGAACAGAAATAGATTCCTACGAAAAACTTGGGTGAGACATTTTTTTAACAGTCCTTAAGAGGATCCACCTCTAGCGAAATATACATTCCAGATTTTTCTGTAACAATCCTGACTTCATAAAAATTTTCCAAAAAGCCATTAAATGTAAAAATCAAATGTAATTTAATATGTACATAAATTGTACTCTTTTATAAAAATAAACTTCCAAATTCATAATTATTTTTCAAGCCATATGTTATTTCTGCTTTGAAAATATGCTTACTTTATTTTACAGTCTGTACTATATGGTGGTAGCTGTACTCTAAGAAGCCTTTTTCTATCAAAAATTGAGTTTTAAGCATAATTATTTTATTGGGAAAAAGGATAGTAAAGAGTTTTAGATCTGTAATTATAGCTGTTTTTCCTATAGGAATTTCAATAATAAGAGTTTTAAAATACTTATAAATGTATACTCATAAAACCTTAACATACCTACATACATTTATTCTTGATTATTTCTAACTTTTGCTCTGGAGTCATGGCTTTTCTTTTCTTTCCACCATGAAAAGTATTATTGGTGTAGCATTCTTTCGCATTCTTATCACATTTGCCAATGAATGATACAGGCTCTCAGACAGATGTATTGTGGTGATCTAGTTCTTGATGCTGCTACTTCTGTCATTACAATAATGACACATAATGGAACTCTAGTAACAACTGATGTCCCTATACCTGGTTGAATTATGAAAACTTACACTGTCGGCTTTTCTTCTTGCCTGTTATGTATTATTTAAAAAGGAATCCCATAAGAACATGTATTTTTTACTCTTTAGGCTATTTAGTTCATTGCCTTCATCATTGCAATATGAAAACATTCATAATAAACAGTTTGATGAAGTTTATTTCAGGTGCTATATTTCCTATAGGCATTTTTCCTTAAACACCAGGAGGTTCAGAAGTTGGTACGTATGGCCTGCTTCTAACAGAGTGTAAGGGCCTACATGGCGGGTATTCTAATTTCTAATTACCTACCTGTACCTATGGCTTGATCTTAGTTTCTTTCTTTCTTTCCTTTCTTTCTTTCTTTCTTTCTTTCTTTCTTTCTTTCTTTCTTTCTTTCTTTCTTTCTTTCTTTCTTTCTTTCTTCTTTCTTTCTTTCTTTTCTTCTTTCTTTCTTTCCTTCCTTCCTTCCTTCCTTCCTTCCTTCCTTCCTTCCTTCCTTCCTTCCTTCCCTTCCTTCCTTCCTTCCTTCCTTTCTTTTTCTTTCTTTTCTTCCTTCTGCTTCCCCTTCTCCTTCCCTTCCTTATCCTTCTTCCTTCTTCCATTCTTCCTTTCATTCTTATTTCTCTCTCTCTTTCTTAGTTTTTTTTTCTTTTTTTTTTTTGACAGTGTCTCACTCTGTCACCCAGGCTGGGGAGCTGTGCCATGATCACAGCTCATTGCAGCCTCAACCTCCTGGGCCCAAGTGATCCTCTCACGTCAGTCTTCTGAGTAGCTGGGACTACAGGTGTGCACCAGATGGGTTTCACCATGTTGTCTAGGCTGGCCTTGAGCTCCAGAGCTCAAGTAATCTGCCCACCTTTGCCTCCCAAAGTGCTAGGACTACAGGTGTGATCCACCACGCCTGGCTTAATAACCTGG
>NC_044556.1:108542316-108605539 GCF_007565055.1 Rhinopithecus roxellana | reverse complement strand
TCTTAATTTGGCTATTATAAGTTCAGAATTTGTGATAGCTCAGATGTGAATCTATGAACGTTTATCTTTGTCTACTTAGTTACCTGTTTGTTCTTAGAGAATACAGATTAACAGGACAAAAAGAAAAAAAGCCCTGATGAACAATGTTTAAAATCGTTGATGGAAGAAATTGTTTCCAAGCACCCACAAGTAAATAAACACACGTGTATTGAACACTGCTGCTCACCACGGGGTGGGGTGGGGGGGGGTAAGGATATAAAGAGAAAGAGGAGGTCTCTGCCCTCAGCACTTAAAACCAACGCTAGGTCAGGTGTGATGGCTCCTGCCTGTAATCCCAGCACTTTGGCAGGCCAAGGCAGGAGGATCGCTTGAGGCCAGGAATTCAAGGACCAGTCCGGGGAGCATAGCAAATTAAAAAATTAGTCTAGCATGGTGGTGTGTACCCGTAGTCCTTAGCTACTTGGGAGGCTGAGGCTGGAGGATCTCTTGAGCCCAGGAGTTGGATGTTACAGTGAGCTATGATTGTGTCACTGCACTCTAGTCTGGGTGACAGAGTGAGACCCTGTCTCTAAAAAAAAAAAGTTAAAACTAAAAAAAAAACACACAGTCCAAAGGGCTCAAATCAGTAACGGCTCAATAATGTAATACAAGACAGAGTGTTTAAATATATTCCTTTCATTCCCAACCTTCTTAAAAGAAGGAATTATGTTTCTGCTGCCTTCCTGTACTTCACACTCAAATCTCAAACCGACGAAGCCTGATTTCTTTTAAAAACCTTTTTTTAATTTTCAAAAATAGTTTTTACTCTTTAGAGATTAGTTTTTGGAGACGGAGTTCTCACTATGTTGCCCTGGCTAGGCTCCACTCCTAGGCACAAGTGATCCTCCTCCCGCCCTCAGCCTCCAAAGTAGCTGGGGATAACATGCATGTGCCCCATGCGTGGCTTGAAGCCTAATTCTAATCCTTCCAATCGACTGAAATGCTTAACAGTCACTAATCAATAGGCAGTCAGGAGCCTGTTCTTCAGTTCTCCTCTTGCTTAAATCTTAGCAGTATTCGATGCTACCGATTGTTTTTGACTTCTTGTTACACTATGATCCCTGTATTCTTTCTCCGGTCTGTTTCCATCCCAGCTTGTGAATATTCTTTTAGAGGCTCTACTGACTCTTCTGTCAGTTCTTATAATGCCATTTTTCCCCAGGGTTTCATCCTCACGTTTTCTCTTCTCACTCCGGATGCTTTCTCTGAACAAGCTCATAGCTGCCATCACTTCGACCACAATTGATATGTACCATACTCAGAAAATCTGCTCTTAGCGCTGACCTCCCCACCAACAAGTGTAAGCCTCCTAAAGCTCCTGAGCACTAGGTGGCATACCAAGAGGAAGATTATTATGTTGGCCATGTGAGGAATGGATTGGAAGGGAGGTACAATAGGGAGGCCATGTGGATTAGGAGCCTTTTGGGTCTAGGTGAGGGGTTCGAGGTGCTTCCACATCTTGATCTATTGCAAATTTGCTTTACTTCCTTCTGCCTCTTCCCACAATATCTTGAGTTATGTGCTTATGTGCCCGCCTCCTTACCAGGCTGTGAGCTATTTGAGGGGAAGGACTATGACTTTCATCTTTGTCTCTTTCGTCCACAGTAATATGGTAGTACGCGCTACTTATACCATTCGGGCAGCAGTGGGATAGGAAAAGAGAGAAGATGTCTTTGATGTTGATACACTCATTGAAGGCACTTGTTGACCAGTTGGATGTGAAGTCTGAGGAGGTGAGAGGAATGGAGGAGGATGCTGAACATCAAGTCAGGGTGACTGGGGCTGGTGAGACCATTACCGAGAGAAGGCGCACAGAAACAGGGGGCGTGGAGCCAGCATGTTGGGTTTTGGGTGCACAGAGACTGAGGCACAGTGGAGTTTGGGTGTGGAGAGGCTCAGGAGGCAGGTGGAAGCACAAACACCGTGTTGATCTGCTGTGACTTAGTTCATGAAACTGAAAGCATTGAGACTGGAGTTTAAGAATGAATTACGCGTTGAATAATGGCTTCCGAGGGTTTAGGAGGGTCCTTGGAAATCGTCTAGTCGAATTGTTTGTTGAACACCCGAGTCCTTCGTACAGCTTTCCAGCTGCCCTTCCTGCACTTTGTTCTCAGTTGGCAAACTCTCCCTGTGTTTACAGCATTTTTCCTGTTTGATTCACCTTCAAAGACTTCAAAGTCTTTTTTACTTCCAGTTTTAAGTTTCTGTAGCCTTTCTGTCGTAACAGATTTTTATCAGTTATCTGTTTAGAGAGAGCTTTTTTAAAATTTTCTTTTTCTTTTCTTTCTTTTTTTTTTTTTTAGAGATAGGGCCTTGCTATGTTGCCCAGGTTAGTCTGGAAGTCCTGACCTCAAGTGATCCTCCTGCCTTGGCCTCCCAAAGTGCTGGGATTAAAGGCGTGAGCCACCATGCCTGGCCTAGAGAAATCTATTACTGAATGTTTATTTACCTGGCTTGGGGGGTCCATAATTTTACTATTGGGCTATCTGAAAGTAGGGTTGTTTTAGACTCTGTGAGAGAAGCTTTGGGTTAACTGGGAGACAAAGGTAAGAACTGGCTTAATTCACGGCAACTGACTCTTTTTTATCTCCAACGTTTCCACTCGGATTTGCTAACTCTTAGGGAAGCTAGAAGCAAACTGCCTGCATGTGGGTCTTGGCTGTATTCCCTACCAGCTGGGAACGTTGGGCAGGTTACTTAACCGCTCAGAACTTTTGTTTCTTGCAGTAAATGGAGATACTGGTGGTATGAATTTCATAGGGTTGTTGAGAAGACTGAACATGAAATGCTTAAACAGTCTCTGCCATGGAGTAAGTCTTCATGATGAATATTAGCTTTTATAGTTATGACCTCAGGCACACCCATTCACACATGGAGCAGTCACCACCAGAGAAACATGGCGAATTGAGGAGAGATGGCACAAGTGGCCCTCGCCTCATCTGATGACAAAGAACGGAAATGACTAGAACTGATGAGATCTAAATGTAACGGAGAGGAAGCTTCAGCAATGAGCCAAGAGTCCCTCTGCTCACAGTTTTCCAAGAGAATTATGGGAAGACACAGCTTCCGGCATTTAGAAGTGAGAATGTTTTCATCATCAAAATAGTGAGGTATATTTTAAATAGTTTGGCTAATTAGGTGCTGATTAAATTGCATTGCTCCCATATGTTTGTGCTTTCTTCTGTGCAGAGTTTATCTGCCTGAAAAGTCCTAGGTAAATTATGTGTCTATGAAGGAATTATTTGATACCTTGTACTTAGTAAGGACTCAGAAGTATTGAGTGATAAATTATTTTATGAAGCTAATTATCATAATGATATAAACAGCATCTAATATATTTGAATGCTTATTCTGTGCTTCACATGACTATCTCATTTAATCCTGTGAGGTTGGTACTGTCATGATTTCAATCAACTCCTAAGAGACTGAAGTTAAAGACCAGTGGATCCTTGGTATGTCAAGATCTCGCTGACGTTTCTTTGTTTGCGTGCTTGGATTTTGTTGTTGGGTATTCTTAGCACAACATGCACCTGCAGGAGAAATGATAGAAATGACTTTCAATGGATCTCTAAATAGACGTGGCTGCTAAACAATCAGGAGGGGTGTCATATGGCTGAGCTGAAGATAGGAGTGTCCTGAAGATGGTGTAGTGACTCTGAGTTTGATGGATGGAGAGGGGTGGGGAGGGGTGGAGAGGAGGAAGAAGGAGGAAGAGTGAGCTGAAACCACCTGTGAAAGCAGACTGGCAAAGAGCCCTTGGGCATGGCAATTTTGGGTAAAGCTGGAAGATGCTGGCCTCTCTTCACCAAAGATGGTGCTGACTCATTGTGACTGACCCCGGTCCATCTGTCCAGCCTCACCTCCTATTATTTCCTCCTCTCAATGTCTGCAGTCTACTTTCTGTTGCCTACACGTACCATTTCTTTTCACAAGTCTCTGTTTTCCACACAGTGTGTCCTCTGTCTTGCGTGCCCTTCCTCATAGCCCCAGATGGTAAATTTAATACAACTACCACTTATTTTGTGCGCTTTCCTTTGCCAAACATAGGAAATATTGCACATAGGTTATATCTAATTCTTGTAACAATTCTGCAAGGTAGGCATTATTATTCCCATTTTCCAGATGGAGAAACAGAACCACCCTCCCCGCCCCCCAACCAAGGCTAAATAATGAACACAAGATTACACAATTAGGTGGACCTAGCGCTAGGATGTAGGTCTGTCTGATTCTAAAGACTGTCACATTCTTCTTCTCCTATTCCTTTAAAAATTCCCCATCACCCTTCAAGACTTAGCCTTGGCTGCTCTGCCTATGGAGTAGCCATTCTCTATTCCTGTACTTTCTTAATAAACTTGCTCTCACTAAATTAAAACAAAAAACAAACAAACAAAAAGACTTAGCCTTAATGCTGTTTCCTCTGTGAAGCCGTAATGGAATTCCTCAGACAACTGCATATTCCTCGATAGTCCTGTAATGCTCTGTACACACCTACAAGAATAGTATTTATTAATGTTGTATTCTACTTAGGTGTCTGCATGGCTTACCCAGTATAGATTTCATAAACAGATGGAAAGGGGTATAACTTTACATATCTTTATAACCTCCATCTTCCAACCAAGATTTTCACATTGCGTGTCATAGAATATACCCGTACTAAATTATTGTTGAATTAATGAATACATTAATTAATGCTAAGGAGTTCATTTGTAAAGCTGTGAACTTCTTCCTCTTTGCTAGATTATCGATTCTGCCTCTAAGTATGTTCTGTGTCTGCATCCCACACTAATGTGATGAGTATTGACCAGATGGTTAGTTATGGAGACGTCCATCCTCGGAACCCAAAGCCTACATTCCAAGCCAGTGTGCTGGAGACTACTGGAGGCCACACCAGGCCCTTGCTACCTTCTCTGTGGCCTCCAAAAGAGCAGCAGTAGCAGCAGCACCAAATTTAAGGACCATGCGAAACTCTGAATTAACCCTTCAGGATCTGACCTGGCTGTAGAAGTCTTTGGCCTTCCCAATCCAAACCCATGTTATGGCATTTGCTGAGTTACCTCACATCACCATCATTCCACACAGACACGCAATACATTCCTTCCAAGGCTGCTGTGGCCCATGCTTTTCCCAAATGTTTGCTGTAGCCAAGTATCCAAGCGCCAGCACTCATGTGCAGTTTCTGTTTTAATATCAAGCAGAATCACTTAACATCTGAGGGATTCAGGCACATTTCTTGTCAATTTTTCCCTGGCCTCTGTCAGTCTTTGACCTACCTTCTTTTAGATTCCATCTGCCTCTCTTCCTTCAAAACATGATGTGACTTATTTCCAGAACAGTTTTCTAGAAACTGAGATGATGGGATAATGGACTGAGCCAGTCTCTATCAGAGAAAGGGTTTCTACACCTTCCCCAGTGACTGACCAAAGCTGTGTTGCTATTCAACAGATAGTGACATGCCCATAGCATCAAAACAGTGCAACACTGTGCGGATAGTGACACGGCTATACAATCAGTAACAGCAGGACAGTGGGCGCTCTGAGTCCCAAGGAGGCATTTCCACTAATGTCTTGGCCACGATGTGCAATAGCAACAAGTCATTAAACTTGACTCTCAGAGTTGTTCTACCAGGAACATAGACTTTACATCATACATGCTCCTCCTTGCTGGAGTAACCGTCCATGCCGATTTATGCCAGTTATCCCAATGTCACACTGTCCCGCCTTGCCATTGTCATAGGCAGGAATATCCAGGTTTGGAGGATAAAGCCTTCTTCCACCTGTTTGCTATCTCCTTATCCCACCCCAGCCCGTGAATAGCACACAAGTCCAGCTGTGCATTAACTGTAGCAAGGGAGTGTATTGTGCTGTGCATCTGGGCATGGGAAGAAGCCCAGACAAGAAAGGGCAGACGACTACGCAGCCGTGTGCAAACAAATGGGGATCTCCAGCCAAGCCGACCCTTTCCCAGGTACAGGCAGGGCAGGCTGCTGTAGGGGCTGAAATTCACTGAAAGGTGGCCTCCGACGCTGGATACAGCAGGCTTATCTAAGAGGCACTTCCTAGGAGCCTCCGGGAGACTGTGCCTTTCTTTCTGGCAAAGGACATTATGTAAATGCTCAGGGAAGAGTCATTAACTGATTAACAGATGAGTATAAATTAGCACGTGTGATTAAGTGATTAATACCTATTGTGAGCTAGCAAAGCCCAAAGAGAATAGAGTCTGATGAAATGAGACTAAATATTTTGCTCTGCCATTGCTTGGTTTTTAGGTGGATGTGTGGCATCTCATTTGGATGTTTTTGCTTCTATTATTTTATCACAGGGAAAGAAGAAATGATGAATGGTAGAGAAACCACTTTTTTTTTTTTTTTTTTTTTTTTTTTTTTTGAGACAGAGTCTCACTCTATCACCCGGGCTGGAGTGCAGTGGCATGATCTCAGCTCACTGCAACCTCTGCCTCCCAGGTTCAAGCGATTCTCCTGCCTCAGCCTCCTGAGTAGCTGGGACTACAGACTCACGCCACCACATCTGGCTAATTTTTGTATTTTTAGTAGAAATGGGGTTTCACTATGTTAGCCAGGTTGGTCTCGAACTCCTGACCTCGTGATCCACCCCCCTCGGCCTCCCAAAGTGCTGGGATTACAGGCGTGAACCACCGCACTCGGCTTGAGAAACCAATCTTTAGTAAACCTAGACACATGCTGCACATTGCCACATGGGCCCTCTCGGCAGCTGCAGGTGAAGATAGCTGTTGCCCCACTTCATAGACCGAGCAATGGGGCTTACAGCAGTCAAGCAAACTGCCCAAGGTGGCAGAACCAGGACTGGCGGCCGGGATGTAACTCACATCTCATCACCTTCCCACAGGGCCATCCTTCCCCTGGTGATAAGAAACTTAAAGGAAAAACATGGCCTGGTCTTGGATGAATTTTAAGAATAGTGATGATTGGGAAAATGAAGAGAATGTGAAATTGCTGATGGTGAAGACCATCTCAATTACCGACTGCCAGGCACCCTGCTAAACTTTTCATGTTTGTTATTTTACTTAATACATATAAAATGCCTGTGAAGTAGGTGTTATGAACATCTTTTTGCAAATGAGAAAATCAAAGCTCAGAGACAGTAACTGGTTGTGCCAGAATTCAAGCCCAGCTGTGTCTGGTAACAAAGCCTGTGTCCCCCCGGCCCTGGGTCTGCTGGGACCCAAGAGGGACGAAAACTCCCAACTAGAGCTTGACGCCAAGAAACCTGGAAGTTCCCAACTTTGGGACAGAGCTAGGGTAGAACTTTACATCAGGATTTTGACTCACAAAGAAAAATTCTGACTAATGAAATTCTAGTATTAAATTGAGTGTCTAGAATAACTAAATATTAGCTAGAAAAGTATAGAAATTTTATTCTTTGTATTATGTTTGTAAAGACAGATTGGAAGTTACATTTAGCTATTTTAATTGATTGCTATTGGGATAGGGAAAAAATAACCACCCTTTTAAAGTCTGTTATAGGAAGACATTGAATATTCAATGGAGAGTATAAGACCTTTGGGTGCTTAAGAGTGGGGATTCACAAAAGGAAATCCAGGCTGAGGCTGAAATGCAATTTATTTCTTTCTATCGTTGCCAAAACCAAATCTAAGCTATTCGGCTGGTGCAAAAGTAACTGCAATTTTTGCCATTGAAAGTAAGGGCAAAAACCGCAATTACTTTTGCACCAACCTAATAGTTTACTTGGGAAAAGCAAATGAGGTGCATGAATACAAAACAGAACAGTATTAGCTTTGTTAATACTGTTAACAAATACTGTTAACAAATACTGTTAACATCAGTGTTAGCACAATTAGGAAGAAAGAAAACCTTTCCTTCCCTTCTTCCCTCTTCTGTTTTTCACAATTCCCTTTCCCAAGGTTCCAGGGGTCCTGGGATGGCTTCTGGGGATCCAGAAGCCTCAGTGTGTGAGGATTTGGTCCTTGCTTCAGGGTGCTTCTCCCTCCCATCAGCCACTGAACTTGTCTCTCAGGGCCAGTTTTTAAATCAATTCATCAGATAGACAAATCCATGCGGATACTTAGCAAGTTGTTATTACACTTTAAAATGGCCCCTGCTTCAACCTCTGTACGTGCTCCCAATGCTGAACATTTTAGGGACAAGGGCGAGGAGGGAAAGGGCTACTCAGGAGCGGAGAGGTTTGCTGCAGGCTGCTCTGTGTAGGCCTGGGCAGGTCCTCAGGGACGGCCTGTGCAGCCCAACCTGAGTAGCGGCAAGTGGGCTGTGGACAGGACAAATGGCCACAGGCTATGAGCGTAGGCAGTGGAGGAGACCATGGCACAGATGTCACTGGCCGTTAGTATCCCACCTGTATCCAGCCTCTGACCTCAGACTAATCGCTTGCTGACCTCAGCCTTCTTTTCCCCAAAATCATTTATGTCAGTGCCTGTTTGGACAAGAGGCCAAAGGAGAAATTCCCTTTGTTTACCCCAAACCTCTTGAGCTTCTGTAAGGCAAGAGTGCAGCTTGATCCATGCAAAGCCAGTGTCATGCTCACGCAGACATTGATTAATGCCACTACACTGGTGAGGACCACGTTCAGAAACCATCCAGCCTCAACCAGTTTAAGCATCCGTGTTCTTTGTGACTCAACTGTGTTTCTCTGAGTAACCAACCCTGTGATCCATGTATCTGATGCCAGATTTTTCCTGCTGTTCTAAATGTACTGTCTCTGCCTTTGCACATATCTCTATATATTTTTGCATTTTAGTATGTATATTCTTATAATTCACTAGTGAAATAAGCCACTGTGTAAACAGACCAGTAGATGAAGTGCTCAGATTTGTAGGAATATCACAAGCTATTACCAGGCCAGATTTAAAATCCCCTTTTAAGAAACAGTAATATTATGTCAGATTGTTTGCTGCCCAGGGCTTCCGACTGGTATTTTTCTGGATCTCCTCTTTGTAATCAGAACACGAGACCATCTAAATGTCCACACGGTGTGCACACTTTCCCCTGACGTGCCCTATATCTAGTACTTATTTTCTGTTCTTAACACTTCAGGAAATCTCTACGGAGGTCCTCCAGCAAATGTGAGGGCTCTGAATGCCACAAATGCACTTGAGCCTTGAATGTTTCAATATTTGTCAATAATGTTAAAAGACTGCTTATCCCAAGGGACAGGGACATTAATTCTGTGGGAAACTGGGGCACAACAGCATTGGGGGACCTGGCCCCAGAATCCCTGGAGCAGGAAAGCAGGTAAATCAGAGCCCAGTTTGTGCCCAGTGTTGGCCACGCTGTCCCTGTCACTGCGGTTGGGAGGCAGCTGAAGCCAGGTGGGCGAGGAGCAGAGCGGCTGTGATCTCTCTAAGGTGGCCAGATGGCAGGGAGCAGCCTGCTGGGCATGGTAATGGCCAACGTAGGCATGGGCACTTTTTGCTGGAATTTGCTTTCTGTTTTCAGGGCGCCAGGTGACATGGGTCATCTTCCGCTTCAAGCCAAGTTACAGGACAACAGGAGAAATCCACCACCTGGCCGAGACACCTCGGTGAACAGCCCTCACATGCACTGAGCTGCAAGTTGATCCCCAGAAAACAAAACTTTTCCTTGTTTGGGCCTAAAGGACTCTCCTATCCAGTCGTGTGCAGAAGCTTGGCTGCCTTCAGGCCTTTGAGGGCTGAACTTGAAGTTCGTTTTCCTGCTGAACCTTTCAGCTGACCCTGAGGGTCTCAGTGTTGTTCTACAGACTATAACTCCATCCTTACCCCAGGCCCAGCTCTGTCACCTTTCCCTCCCGCATCTGTTTTCTTGTGTGCTGCTTGTTTAAGGAATGTTAACAGCAATAGATTTAGCAGAGGCTGAACAAAAGGACTTTACAAAGAAGGACAATTTTCTATAAAAATAGCAGCCTAGAAAAGAATAGGTTAGGGTTAAGGTCTTAAAATAACAAGCATTCAACAGAGGCTGGCTAGTTACTCCAGCCTGGGAATAGGGCTTGGTGGTTTGAACCAGGTGAGATCTGCGATCTGCCATATAGTTAAAAAGTCCTTCAAGATCAAAGGCCCACAGCCCCCCTTGTTTTTTTTAACCAACTCAAAAACCATGTTACTTCTCAGTGACTGGCAGGTGCTCCAAATAGCATCAGAATCATAGAACTGGAAGAGGATCTCCTGGTTATGTAGTTAATGTGTTTCTTTCCTGTTTGTTTTTGTTTTTGAGACAGAGTCTTGCTTTATCGCCCAGGCTGGAGTGCAGTGGCACGGTCTCGGCTCACTGCAACCTCTGCCTCCGGGTTCAAGCAATTCTCCTGCCTCAGCCTCCTGAGTAGCTGGGATTGCAGGCATACGCCACCAGGTCCAGCTAATTTTTGTAATTTTAGTAGAGATGGGGTTTTACCATGTGGCCAGTCTGGTATCGAACTCCTGACCTCAGGTGATCTGCCCACCTTGGCCTCCTAAAGTACTGGGATTACAGGCGTGAGCCAATGTGCCTGGCCTATGTTTAGATGTTTCTGATGGGACTTTCCCTCTAAGATTTTAACATTTATTGACCTTTGCATATGTGTTTGGGCCCCCTCCCTTTCCGTCCCTGCCAATAATCTGAGAAACCCCCTCGATATGCGAAACACAGCAGAGTTAAAGGATGGTCCAGTTTCCATAAAAGGATTTTTTTTTTTTAATTCACCTGACCTGAACTCCGAGTCGAGGCAACAGACCTTCAAGAATGAGATTGGGAACTGTGGCTTAGGAGAAGAGTCTTGATCCTTCGTCCTGTGAGATCAGCTCTTTATTTTTCACAAGCACATCTGTAGGCATTTGGAGGATTAATGCTGACTGGGGGGCCTAAGAGGAAGAACCTTTATAGGCATTCACCAGTCCAGGAATCTTGCTAAAAGCGGGGACGATCTGAGGTCCCCCTGGGGGTTGTCTTGCTTGGGGCCAAGGAGAATTAGAAGGGGCAGGAAGGAGCTAAGACCCTGGAGACGAGAGAGCTGCAGGAGCATAAAAAGTCTTCCGAGCTGGGTGGGGTGCAAAAGCGAGTGCCCGTGGCAGGGCAGCAGTGGAGCATGTCCCGTGTGCACACGCCTGAGCATCCTCATATGTGTGTGCTGCTGGGAAGGTGGCCAGGTTCTGAACCCGGGGAGGTGCCCAGGCACGTGGGAGAGAATGGGCAGAGAGACCTCATCTCAAAATGGAAGAAGGACGAACCCAGAGGTCAGGTGGGATGAGGTGAAGGCGGAGGTCAGCCAGGGGATGCTTGGAGAATGCTCTCTGCTGGGCAGCTGCTGGTGGATCTCAGAGCCCAGTTCTGGGTCATGCCAGCTGCCCCCTGAAGCTATCTGGCAGTGGACCTGGCAGCACCACCTGGTGCATTGAGAGGGCAGGAGAAGAGCCTCAAGGAGGCATGTGGTCTCAGGAGAGGGAGAGGAAGGGGCTACACCCTCTGGATGTTCACATTTCCCCCATTCAGCGCACCCTGTCGTCTCCTTCCTGCTCCTCCCCTCCCTCCTCTTCCCCTCTGAGTTCCCTTTCTCAGGCTGTTCTGTTGTGACTTCTCTTCCCCACCAATTTGCCATTCATGCTCATACTCGTCTGCTTTCCCTCTTTGAATTTCGGGGCTTAGAGGAAATCTGGAATAAGGTGGTTCTTGGGTCCTGGAAAGTCAAATTCTGTGCTGTCTCATCCTACCCAGCCTGGCTTAGCCGGCAGGGAGGAGATGGGCAGGGGAAAGTCAGATGGCAAGAAGGCACTCGGGATAGGCCAAAGGGTTTTCACAGGCCTAGAGGTGGAGGAAAGAAGAGCAAAATAGGAATGCCTGTCTACCCCACACCTTCTCCCAGACCACTATCACCCAATCCTGAGAGTGAATTACCTAATGACAATCAGTAAGAGTTTCCAGAAAGGTTGTGTGGGAGTCAAGATTCCTGTAGGTTCAGTATGGAATTGCCTGGAGGCCAAAGATGGACTGGGACGGTGCTTCTCCAGCACTAACGGCTATTTTCACCACTTAGGGAGCTTAGAAGCTCAGATGCAAGTCAGTAGGGCCTGGGCAGGCCGGGACTTGCCTTTTCAGCCAATGCCAGGCAATTTCAGGCTGCTGGTGGGAGGCCCACATTCAAGCAACAAAGAGCACGACAACCTGTTTGGGTCCTCCCGGGCCTGAGACTGGATGTCTCATCTGGGGATTTTCTGAGGGATAAGAAGCCTTGCATGGCGTTTCTGATAGCTGAGGTTCCAGGAAGATTACACATAGAAAAGAAATCCCAGGGCTAGCCTGAGCCACCAGTTCAGAGCTGGAGCAGAGGATCCCCAGGAGGCTATGACAACTTCACAGGCACCCCCAGTGCCTTGGGGATAACTTGATAAGGACTCAGGAGTAGGACTGGCCAAGTCAAGCTCTAAAGTGAGTTTACCTTGGGATTCCCCCAGCTTATTCATCTTTCTTCCTTGCCCCACCTCCTAAAAGCCTTCCCAGCTTTCCAATATCCTTCTTCTATAAATAACTCTCTAAGTTCATCTTTACTGGGGAATAAATAAGAAGTCTCACACATTCTAGAAGGACTGATATTTTAAGAAGGACAGCATCAAATAAAAAGGCCTGAACACTTGTGTCTACAGTTCGTCACATTCAAGGTGGTCCTTACACACACGAACATCGACCCAGATGGGAGGGGAATGATTTTTAACCCATCTGGAGGCAACCGGCCTGACACTTCAGAGGCGGGTAATGTTGTGCGATGGAAGAGGCGCTGGACTGGCAGTCGAAATACCTCCCTCTCAAGGGTTTCCTTCTCAACTGTAAAGTGAGTGGTTTGGTCCAGGCAGATGACATTTAAGAACTCGCCAGTTCTTGAAGTCAACAGTTTTCCTCATCACATAGGAATCCACTGTCATGAACCAGAAGAACCCGGGCTGCAATGGAGGCAATGATGCCCATCAGAATGGACCCTAGAAGGACCAGGGCCTTTCAGAATACTGTCTACATGAGACTCACACCTAGAATCTCCTTCAAAGGAAGCGGGAGGAGCGAATGAAGTCAACACCAGGAGAGGGCTAATGCCTGTGGCTGTGAGCACTGACCCCAGGCCAAGACCAGCCTATAAGCGTTGGCATTAGTGATGTAAAGCTTGGAACTCGATCCTTTCCCGGGGAACAGAATGGGGGTGCGGTTCCTGAGAAAGCAGACTGAACAGAAATTAGCCTTCACCAGCTGCTCCTTTAATTGCATTTAAATTCGGTTAAACTAATTTCTTACACTTGATAAAAGCAGTTGTCTTTCCAAATTATTTTCAGACTCTTCTATTCCAAGCACAATATAAATATACTATGGCCAGGTGAGAAGAGTCTTTCTCTCTGGGTCTCTCTGTCACCCTGGTTCTTCTTGGCCCTTTCCTGGGACGAAGTTTATTACTGAGAGCTCAGAAAGCTGAACTGCCCTATTAGCATACGATTCTGTGACTCATTGACTCACAGATTGTAAATCAGACTAGCATTGGCTTTTAATTAATTATATTAATTTAGGGGAAACAACAAAACTGAAAAGCCTGCAGTGCTTCATTTACTGAGAAACTCTGAAATGTCTTTTATTTTTAGCAAGAGCCATAAAAACATCTCATACTGAAATAATGTAAAAATCAAGGAAGGGTTGTATTACTCAGCGTGATCGCGCCCTTTAAAAGGCTTTGACATTTTCTTTATTTTCGTAAGTTTTTTTAGAAAGAAAAAATATATATGATATATTACATACACATCCACACATATATACCAGGCCCTCTCTGTTACTGACTGTAATTCAGTATAAGGTGTTTCTACCTTATATCATCTCAAGGGGAGATTAATTACTGAATTATCATGGAAAACATGCCATTAGTTAGTTTCATTTAAAAGACTGCCTCATGGTAAGAAACTCTCGGCCAGGCATGGTGGCTTCTGCCTGTAATCCCAGCACTTTGGGAGGCCAGGGCTGGTGGATCACGAGGTCAGGAGATTGAGATCATCCTGCCTAACAGAGTGAAACCCCGTTTCTACTAAAAAATACAAAAAATTAGCCGGGCTCAGTGGCCTGTTATCCCAGCTACTCAGGAGGCTGAGGCAGGAGAATGGCATGAACTTGGGAGGCGCAGCTTGCTGTGAGCCAATATGGCACCACTGTACTCCAGCCTGGGTGACAGAGTGAGACTTAGTCTCAAAAAAAAAAAAAAAAAAAAAAAAGAAACTCTCAAATACTTGTATACACACACATACACAAAATTCATTTCTTATTTATTGCTCACTTATCTTTAATCATATATCAACATGTGATTAACATACGTCGAGCTATCATATGTTAATGTGTTCTATGTGTCTGACACCTGCACAGGTGCTGAGAGCCTAAAGGTAAACTGAGCTTTAGGAAAGCACAGTCTAGAAGGGAAGTCTGGAGGGTTCAACAAAGGTTAAGTGGCATAATAGAATTAAGGACAGAGGGATGTGGAGCAGGAGGGAGCACCTAGGGGAAACAGGGAAGACTTCCTGGAGGTGGTGGCACAAAGGAAAAGTCGATTGTGAAGGTCTAGAGTTTTTAGTTCAGAGAACAATCATTACCAGCCCTCTAAGTGCCAGACACTAGATACTGGAGAATCCGGAAATAAACAAGCTAGACACAGTCAGCACCCTTTTGGAGTTTATAATCTAGCAGGGAGATTATCATTAATCAAAGAATAACACAGGAATTAAATTGCCTTTGCAGTAAGAGCTTTTTAAGGTAAAGTACAGGTGCTAATCGTATACTTTCTGGAGAGCTGAACGATATGACGAAAGTGAGAATAGGCTTTCCTGACAGTGACATTTGAGCAGAGACCTGGCGGACAAGTAGGAGGGGCCAGCCAGGAGGAGGGTTGGTAGAAAAAACTTCCAGGCAGAAGGAACAGATATGCAAAGCACGAGTAGGAGAGGAAGCTTGGAGTTTTCTAGAAACTGAAAAGAAGCCAGACTGGAAAAGAGCAAGGCAGGAGAGAGTGTCTTAAGACCAGGGCTGAACAGGTGAGCAGGAGCCAGCCAGACACACACACACACACACAGACACACTCACACGGAATCTGGGGAGAATAATTATGAATGTAAAAGTGCCTAACACTGTGCCTGAGGCATAAGGAAATAAATTATTTTCCCTCTTTCTGTACCCAGCATAGGTCTGTCTACTTGACTGGTCTATGGAGACTGCACTTTCCTCCTGGTCTCCAGGAATGTATTCTGTCCTGTTGGCTCTGATTTTGATTTCTAACCTATTTTTCCAACTGGTCCCCTGCGTCTGTGACAACTCATGGTTTTTGGTACGATTACTCATCTGTATGATGGAGTAGCTCATTCATTCAATTATATGTTCAACAAATGCTTATTGAACACCACTTTTGTGCAGAAGTCCATTCCTCATTGAGCTTACAGTATAGCAAAGGTGTACGGTACATGCATAAAAATTATAATAGTGAATGTTGTAGTGGAGGCCCTAGATAGTGCACCAAGACAAGGAAAAGAAAAAAAAAAGATAAGATTGTGTTCATAAGAAATCCAAAATAATTAATAAGGGACTTTATTCAGGTACCTGGATATAATAGCAGTATAGAAAACTCAGTTGTGTTTCCATAAATTAACAATAAAGTATATAAAAATAGGAAGCAACTAATATAAATATTTAAAAAGATATGTAAGACTTCTATGGAAAAAATTTTTAAACTACATTGAGAAATACTGAAGAAAGCTTAAACAAATTGAGCAATACTATATTCATGGATGGGAAGACCCAATATTGGAAAGATCCTTAATTCCCCAAATTGATTTGCAGATTTGTATATCTCATGTATCCTAATCCTAATCAAAACAAAACCTCAGCAACTTTTTATAGCATTTGACAAGTTGATTACAACATTTTTATTTAAATACAAATAATATCTCAGACTCTTTTGAAGAAAAACATTGAAGTAGGAGGATTTGGTCTACCAGACACCGAGATTTTTTTAAAGTTGTAGTATAGCGGTGTGTCAGCCCAGAGATAGACAAATAGACCAGTGGAGCAGAATACAGAAGACAGAAAAGGTAAGCATATGTAAGAACACTTGATATATGATAGAGGTCCATGGCAAGTCAGTGGGGAAAGGAGAAAGGAATGTCTTTTCAGTGATGAAATCCAGGTAGATTAAAGTTCTATGCGTGAAAGGAAAAATACTGTTAAGTTTTTAGATGATAATATGAAATATTATCATATGAGAAATATATGCAATCTCTCCTTAAGATTCAAAAATGAAAGATGCGTGAATTGGACTACATTAAAATTAAAAACTTGTATTCATCAAAAGATACAATAAGAATAATAAAAGATCAAACTGCAAGGTGGAATAAGATACAAATGTTATATGTTAAAAATGTTGTAATACATTGAGAATATGTAAAGAACTAATCCAAGCCAATGGGAAACCCTCAATCCAAAAGAAAAATGTGCAAAATCCAGCAAGTTCGCAAAGAAGAAATCCAAATGGCCAGCAAATATGTGTAAAAGCACTTTATTGGTAATGAGCAAATGCAAATTAAAACCACAAAGAGATAACATTAGAGATAACACAAAGAGATAATAGAAGGAGATACCACAAAGAGATAACATTCATCAGACTGGCAAGAATTTAAATCTGACAGTATTATTTGCCAAAATCTATTGGCAAAGATGTGTAATAATGGGAAGTCTCAGTCAGTGTTGCGGAGAGGATGGTGTAAATTGGTTTAACTGCTTTAGAAAAACAACTTGACATTATCCACTACAGTTGAAGATTTATTCCACTTAAAAGTCAGGTCTCTACTACTACTCACAGCCTAGAGAAACTCGTGTATCTGTGCAAGGATATATGTAACAGGATGTTTAAGGCAGAATTGCTTATAGTAACTCAAATCTGAACCAACAATGAATGGACAAATACATTGGATATTCTTACAAAGGAAGACCAACCGTTAATACAAGTAGAAGCGGTTATTTGCAAAGCGAATGACTCTCAAACTGTGTTGAACAGAAGATATAAGACAAAAGAATATATGCAACATGATTTCCATTTATATAAAATTTTGAAACAAGTAAAGCCAAACCACATTGTTTACAATGACACTTCACAGTGGGAAAACTATAAAGTAAAGCCAGAGAAGGCTTTACCACAAAATTCAGAAAATCTGAATTTACCACAAAATTCAGAACACTAGTTTCTTCTATGGGTGAGGGAGAAAGATGTGATTAGAAAAGGGTACCCAGGGAGCTTCCACTGCTGGCAATCTTCTACTTCTTGACCTGGGTGGTAGGTACAATAGGTTCACTTTATTATTATCTATTAAACTATACATTGTACATGTGTACTTTTTAATTTTTCTGAATGGCTATTACATTTTCTCCAACACGATTAAAAGAAAAACCATTGCACCATTGCATGTATAATTTGAGTACTCTTAAGGATTTCCAATCTTCTGGAATCACTCTTCTTTTTAACACCCTAATGAAAATAATGAGTCCCCATCATGTGCGACTGTGGAAGTCTACTCCTCATCACCATGAATTGCTTTCAAGTCTCTGTATTATTTTAAACGTCTTCTCCCTCCAAGCTGCTAACTCCAGGCTGCGTCTGGGCCACCTGACCACTGCTTTCCTTTGCAGTGATGCAGTTGCTACCAGCTGGCCAGAGAACAGAGGACTGGGTGCTCTCCGCCTGCCCTGGTCCAAGCAGGGATTTAGTAGTCACTAAACCTTTTTCATCATCAACTTATCAGTGAAATATTTAACATGTACACATAGATGAATATTTACGAATAAATTTTGTACATATACTACCATTATTAGCTAACATTTCAAGTGGATATAAATCTACATTTCAGAAATGTTGACTTTTTGGTCACCACCTTGACAGATCTAATTAGTCATCACTATTTTTTCCTTAAGATGTATTTGACGAAGAGGCATTTTCTCGGGGTTCATTTTGTTTGCATTTTCAGCATTAACTTCAACCTCCAGTTTCTTTGCAGGAATATTTTTTAACTACTAGTCCCTTTTTTTGTGAGGGTGAATTTAGTTAAATCTAGATGATATAATCCATAAACTGACTCAACGGCTCATGTGTAAATTACAACACATTTCAATAAGCCAGAAGTAATGAATAACGCTATAGAAGTTATTCATCGCAGGGTAACAAATTACTCTCAAAAACTAAAAAAAAAAACCCCAACATTTACTATCTCACAGTCTCTGTGTGTCAGGAACCAGGCATGGGGTAGCTGGGTGCCTCCAAATCCAGGTCTCCCATGAGGTTGGGACTATCGTCAGTGTCACCAGAAAGCTGGTCGGGATCGGGGAAAGGTAGGGAAAAGGGAGCTATCTGCTTCCAAACGCACTCATGTGGTGGTTGGCCAGCCTCAGTCCCTCACCATATGGTCTCTCTATGGGTTGTCTTATAAGAGAGAACCCAAGACAGAAGTCACAATTTGACCACAGGCATGAGCCCCCAGCCAGGGCCAGGTTCATGGCCACGTGACCTGTGCAGTCACACAGGGCCCGGTAATCATAAGGACCCTCTGCACTTGGTTTAATGCTCTGTTGTATCACTCCAAAATATGTAATAGCTTTGAAACAAGGAACCCCACATTTTTGTTTTGCATCAAACCCTGCCAATGGTGTAGCAGACCTTGCCTCTGGAAGTCATGCTTTTGCGAAATGTCACTGACCTCAGGTTGGAGCTGGATTTCACCAGGTGAGGACACCTAACTTGAGAGCAATCAGATTCTCTCTCAGGAATTTCGCTAGCTGGAGGCTAGGAATAGGATTCGAATCACATAAATGGTGAAACTCTGGAGACAAGAGCCAGAAAATGATGCTTTTGAGGTCACCAAAAGCAGCCATCAGTGCTTCCCAAGTCATGGTCATCCAGTTCTTCCCTGGATTCCATGATACGTCCCAGGCTCTTATTAATAAATTTCTCCTTTTGCTTAATCTACCTATATTTGGATTGTGTTCTTTGTAGCCAAAGAAGCTTGATAAATTCAACCAATTTCATGGGTTAATGGTACTTTAGTCAGGATGTATAATAGCCAGTAGTGTGCTGGTGGTGGCTCATACACTGTCTAGTCAATTTTTGCATCTCTTCCAAAACCCAAGTTCAGTGATGCCATATATGTAGCTTGAAAGCCACCAGAGTGGGATTATTTACACCACAGAAATCAGCAAATGCTGCAGATTGGTGACTTCAACACTCCCACCCCACCCCCACAGTGAGCCTGCTGTTAAACTTTTACCAGCTCACTACTGGACCTCTTTCTGCTTTAGGATACAATGAGAGTGTTATATGGGATTGGGCTCTGTCAGAATGAGGCAGGGGAAAAAGAGACAGGTCACAAACATAACAGAAATATCCAAACCCTTAACACTCATGGTGTAGTTAGTGGCTGCTTTCGGGTGGTCTCTCCAGCTCACCGTGAGCCCCTGCCTGAGAACTGCTCCCACCACATGGTTGCCTTTAGCAACCATGACACCCTCCCATCCCCAGTTTTTTAGACCGGGGTGAACTCATCATCTGACGTGGGCCAATCAGATTCCCTCTCTTTTGGAATGTGAAATTGGGATTTAGTAATTTCCTGTTCAAGACGGCAGAAGAGAGCAAGTAATCGATTCTCCTCTTCTGAGACTCCAATAGAGTGTAAAGGAATAAATTCACAAATGTGGAAGACAATCATTATCGAGCAAGATATTTCAATGAATTTCTGGAAACCTATTGACAAACAAACAGCGTGGGGAACAATCAGCCCAGAGCCCAAGAGGCTACTACAACAGAAAGACCAACTCGCCCAACAGAATCCCTGGAAAGTCTCCAAGCTCACTTGGTGGTTGGTGGGTATAAAATTCTGCTTACTAAATGACTGCATCCATTGTTCCTCCATGCATCCCTCTCCTGTCCTCTCCACTATTCCTAGGAAGGCAGCCCCGTTCTTTACCCACAAGCAAAACAAAAGAGGATCCAGCTTAAAGAGAACTAGGACTGCTAGGGCACACGTCAGTGTCTCAGAATAAAGACCTCTTCATTCTTGCATTTGGGAGCCTCCCAGCCCCACATCTGGTACCCCACCTGGAAACTCCTCCTTTGTTTTTTCTGAAGTGAAACTGCTATTTGTTGAGCCCTGCTCACATCTACAAATTTCCCAGTCAAACATTATATTTATGAAAGAGCAGTGTACTAGTCTGTCCTCACAGGTAATCTGTTCTCAGGTAAATAAATACCCGAGACTGGGTAATTTATAAAGAAAAGAGGTTTAATTGGCTCATGGTTCACAGGCTGTACAAGAAGCATAATGCTGGCATCTGCTAAGCTTCTGGGGAGGCCTCAGGAAACTTACAATCATGGTGGAGGGTGAAGGGGAAGCTGACACTTCACATGGAGAAGGAGGAAGAGAGATCAGGGAGGTGCCATGCACTTTTAAACAACCAGATCTCATGAGTACTCACTATCATGATCACAGCACCAAGGGGGTTGGTGTTAAACCATAAGAAGCTGCCCCCATGATCCAATCACCTCCCACCAGGCCCCACCTCCAACACTGGGAATTACAATTTGGCATGAGGTTTGAGCAGGGACACAGATCCAAACCATACCAAGCAGGAGAACTGACATACACTTAAAACAACAGGGAAAAACCTCCTAGTTATCTAGAAACAAGCCAAGCCGCTCTCCCATGCTGAATTGTAAATGGAAAAACAAAGTGAACCAGACCTCAGAATAAAATGAATAGCAAGAAAACAAAGCAAAACAGAATTAAACACAATAAACTGACCCTGAAACAAAGAAGATAATTAAGGGAACACAAGAGGAAATTGAAAAGCAAATAAATAAAAAGCACAAATATCTAATTAGTATCCTAAGTGAGAGGTGAGAACAAATTCATATAACAACAACAGGGTGCACTGAGAAAGGAACAAGGCAAAAAGACAAATGGTGCAAATGAGGCAACAAGAAAGAGCTCAGGTATGTTAAATGTACAACTGTCAAGGCGAAATCCTAAATTGGAAGCGGCCACTTTCTCTGCATGGGATGGAACTCAGGGACATTTTAAAACTCAAGAGCTGGGTTTACCATCTTCCCCCATATGAAAGCAACAGCAGAGAAAACCGACCTTCGGAGAAGAGCAAAAAAAGAAAACAAACAAAAAACAAAACAAAAACATGAGCAGGAAACACAAAGAGAAAACAGAGCAAGAGCACAGCCTAGACTCCTGGTATCCTTCCGGTTCCTATTTGGTGCTCCTGAAGAGATCCCACTGCCTTTGGGTTCTGTGAGATACCTTAGCAACTTCTTAATCAATTCCATTCTTGGTTCAAACTGGGTCAAGTTGCTTTCTGTTAGACAGAAGACAAAAGAGCCTTAACTAAGACAAAGGGTTGGTAAACTGGAAGGCAATCAAGTCTCAAGTCCCTTAGGATCAAATGTGACTAAACGGGGGTTCGGCAGAAGAATCAATCCAGTGAGAATCTCATGTCCTTGTTCTTGTGGTTAACTTTTCCTAAATATTACCCTGACATTCAAATTATAAAGTTGGACAGCAGATGCCCCACATACAGTGTTTCCTGCATTTACATTCATTTTCTTAGCATCTTGAAAGAAAGATGGGGCTTAGCCTGCCAAATCTCTAAGCACCTTATAATAACCTATTCAGACATCATATGGAAGGATTAATTGAACCATTTCACACATTAATACAGTAGCAAACAAATGAACCTACCTTTTCGTGTATCCAAGGCAGCCTGGGAACTTTAAATGCAACTATTTTTGATTTACCTGAAAATAATATATTTTTGTCCTTAAAGCCAGACTTGGTGGTTTTTGTCCTTAAAACCACCACAACAATAAAAAAAACCACTCTGGAGAGAGAAAGAGAGCCACAAAAAAGCAATTTGAATGGCAGACCATTATATCAGCCCCTACTTCTTGTCTTCCCTCCTCAAGACGTTTTACCCAAATGTCCTTTCTTCCTGTTGCCTTCTGGGAGGCATTGGAAAGGAGGCTCAAAAAAGCCAAAAGATACAGCAGCCTTGGGGTGTTCTGACACGGGAAGAACATACATGTCCTGGTAGGGTTTCCCTAAAGGAGAGAAATGTGGATTTGACGGGAGTAAAAGACAAAGAAATGTTATCAAGAAAATGGTCTCATAAAATGAAGGATGCAGGAATTGGGGAAGATGAGGTTCCTTATCCTAAAACCAGTTTGCCTTTTTCAAACATACAGCAACTTTATTTTTCTTTGTTGATTTTGGTCTTGTTTGTTTGTTTGTATTCCAGGCTTGAGACAGTTGCCTTCTCAACCCAGGCACAGCCCATGAATTTGTTGTTTAACCCAAATCCAATTGAGTGTTGCAGGAAAGAGGAGAGGAAACATCTCACACCCAAGTGGCCCACACCATAAACAAAGGGGAGTCTCACTGTGCCAGCTCTTGGCTTCAGCAAGGCCCAGCAGGAAGCCGATGTCCCCGTGCCAGGGTGAGGGCAGTCGCCGAAGCAGATGCTGGGCCACTGAGAAGAGCGATTGATTTCAGAAGCTCAAATTCCTCAGGGTGGCCGCCGTCCTCCTCCCCTTGGTGGGAGGGCGGAGGTGGCTGGGAGCTGTGTTGGCCACCACTGGCTGCCAACGCAGCTCGAGTTGGGAGAGTTGTCGCCAGTCTCTGGCTGCAAGCGGGAGGTTTGTTAGGGATCAACATTGTCTACTTATGAAGATTTATGGAGAAGCTGACAAACATTAGGCTTTGAAGCCGAACTCAGGTGAGCTCTCTCCCCTTCGTGGAGGATTCAGAGAGGCAGCCCGGATGATCAAGAATGATGTCCTCTCCTCCCTGGTTCCCACTGGTATTCCAACCCTGGACCTGGCCAGGAGGAAAAGCAAGGGAGAAGCATGGCTTTTTGGCTCTCCTCATCCTTCTTCGGAGAGAAGGAGAGGGACTGGCACTTTTTGTGGCATTTCACACGGAGGGGGAAAGGCCAAGATAAATGGATAGTTTCAAGGTCATTAGCTTCCTGAGCTCACGGTGTGCTTTCTCTGCCAGAGGACTGCTTGGAGAGGTTATAAATGTTTTGCGGCTGGACCAGGGGGGCCCATTGTTGGATCTGGGGTCCTGAGACCTGCTGCCAGTGGCAAATCTGGACTCTGGGGCTGCGGAGTGTGACTTCTCTCCCTTCACACACTTGCCCTGAAAGAGCTCGGGCCACAAAACATGGAGTCGGAGCACTTGGAAAGCTCTGGAGCCCTCGTCATGGGCGACTGCCCTGTGTAGACGGGACCTAGGAAAGGCAGGCAGGGAAGAACTCAAACAGGGCCTTTTCTCCTGGCATTCGCTCTTCCTAACCTGAGAGGAAAAAAGACAGAAATTAGAAATGCAAAACCTTTAAAAAGAGGAGGCAGCCTCGGCGGGCTGACAGTGGGGTGGAGGCCAGGAGGGTGGGGCGGGGCAGGAGGAGACTGTGACAACAGCAATTCCCATTCCAGCTCCATGCGCACTGGAGTTTTAGTTTTGTTTCTCTGAATCGCTTTCTGGACCCTCCAAGTTCTCTTGGACTGTGCCACATCCTCACTTCCCTTTTTAAATTCAATTTTTTATTGTGCCCTTAAGTATTTGAAAGGAAAAAAACAGAATGTTAAGATTTTAATTATTTACTTCATTCCAAATTTCTCTCTGAGCCTTGAAATTGCACACATACACATTTTTACATCAATGTGTGCATAGTATATTGCATTCTGCTTCATCCACATAATATGATATTTTATATATATAGTATGTGTATGGGAATATATGTATGTGTGTATAAATGTATGTGTATATATGTGTGTGTATGTGTATATTACAACTATACAGAGATAAGAGATAAGAATGATGTTTGTGCTAATATATGGAGGTGTATGCACACAAACACACACATACACACACATATAGACCCTGTCACCTTCCTCAGAGAGCATCTTCTTGGATCCATAATACACCTCCATATATTAGCATAAACACCATTCTTACCTCTTAAGTGGCCATAGAATAGATCACTGTACTGAGATCTTGGCTTGGTCATTCCACTATTCCTGGATATATTAAGGCTGAATTTCTATGTTTCTGCATCTATATCTATAATTTCAGCCCAAGATGGCTACATTCCAGACTAGAGTGGTACATTTGTTGGAATCAATGAAATGACATTGATACATCATTATCACCCAGAATCCATAGTTTACATTAGGGTTCAGTCTTGATGCTATACATTCAGTGGGTTTAGACACATTTGTGATCACATGTATCCACCGTTACAGTGTCATACACGGTAGCTCCACTGCCCTGAAGTCCTCTGGGTATTTGGGCTGAATATTTACATACATATAGCTATAATTTCATCCCAAGATGAAATTTTATATACATATTATTTCATTTATTTTATTTCATTTTTAGTTACAGCCTGTCCTCTTTCTCTCTTTTCCCTTTCCTTCTTTCCTTCTTTCTTTCTCCTTCCTTCCTTCCTTCCTTCCTTCCTTCCTTCCTTCCTTCCTTCCTTCCTTCCTTCCTTCCTTCCTTCCTTCCTTCCTTCCCTTCCTTCCTTCCTTCCTTCCTTCCTTCCTTCCTTCCTTCCTTCCTTCCTCCTTCCTTCCTTCCTTCCTTCCTTCCTTCCTTCCTTCCTTCCTTCCTTCTTCTTCTTCTTCTTTCTTTCTTTCTTTCTTTCTTTCTTTCTTTCTTTCTTTCTTTCTTTCTTTCTTTCTTTCTCTTTTCTTTCCTTCTTTCTTTGTCTTTCTCTCTTTCCTTCTTTATTTATTTACTTTTTTGCATTACTTCTCTGGGTTATGGTCTTAGAGGTTCAATTACCAGGTTAAAAAAATATAAACTTTCACAGTCCCTTATTACACACTATCACTTGGTTCTTCACAAAACAGAAACCAAACCCTGATAACGCAGTGGTGACAGCACTGTCCAAATGAAGGCCTTTCCGCTCACCGCAGCCGAGACTGATTCTGCTACTTTTCATTTCCTTTGGGAAAGGCCGCTCTCTCCACTCCTTTTTATTGACCTTTGGAAAGGCCGCTCTCTCTACTCCTTTTGGAATGGCCGCTCTCTCTACTCCGTTTTATTGACCTTTGGAAATGCTGCTCTCTCTACTCCTTTTTTGCTTTAGTTGTTTCCCCACCGACGCTCATTTTTGCCAGCCGAGTTCAGTATATTCTGTTTTCTCTCCTCGGTTTATCGTCTAGGGAAGCATCCAGCACTCCGTGAGATCGGTGACTGACTGGCCCCCACATGCCGGCCGCCCAGGAAAACGGCCTAGAGCGGTGCTTGCTGCTGGCCAGTGAAACAAGCACCTTTGAGGGCTTGACCTCCAGGCGCAGCAAGTCCAGCCAGGAAGGGCTCCTCACTCTTCCAAGTGTTGAGCCTGGGTGCTTTTCAGACTTACCTGCAGCGTACCATGAGTGGGCGGGCAGGGACAACAGGCGAAGCACTAACCACAGCCCGTGCTGGCCACCTGCTTCAGCCTCTGGTTATGGGAAGCCAGGGGGTGGGGATGGTGGGATTTCCAGAGGGTCTCATTCCCCCTGGGTTTGCTGATTAGTAAAGACACTTGGGGCCGGGTGTGGTGGCTCTCGCCTGTCATCCCAGCACTTTGGGAGGCCGAAGCAACTGACACCTGAGGTCAGGAGTTCAAGACCAGCCTGGTCAACATGGTGAAACATCGTCTCTACTAAAAATACAAAAATTAGCCAGGCATGAATGCCTGGCCAGAGAATGGTGTGAACCCAGGAGGCGAAGGTTGCAGTGAGCTGAGATTGCACCACTGCGCTCCATGCTGGGCTACAGTGCCAGGCTCCACCTCAAAAAAACAAAACAAAAAAACCCACCCTGGTGTGCTTTTTCAGTCCTGCAGAATGTGTGGGAAGTGGCCTGTTCCTGCTCACCTCCATGGAAGCAGTGTGCCTGTGGCTTCAGTCGAAGGGAAAGATAGTGATTGGCATGGATTGTCTGGCCCCAGCGTCTTTTTTTTTTTTTTTTAGACAAAGTCTTCCTCTGTCACCCAGACTGGAGTGCAGTGGCATGATCTTGGCTCCCTGCAACCTCCGCTGCCCAGATTCAAGCAATTCTCCTGTCTCAGCCTCCCAAGTAGCTGGGACTACAGGCGCCCGCCACCACTCCCGGCTCATTTTTGTATTTTTTTTTCCAGTTATCTCTCATTTATTTATACTTTAAGTTCTAGGGTACATGTGCACAACGTGCAGGTTTGTTACATATGTATACTTGTGCCCATTTTTATATTTTTAATAGAGATGGGGTTTCACCATATTGGCCAGGCTGGTCTCAGTCTCCTGACCTTGTGATCTGCCTGCCTCGGCCTCCCAAAGTGCTGGGATTACAGGCATGAGCCTCTGCACCTGGCTGGGTGGTTTGTTCTTTGTGGGGAGAAGTACAGGGGCTGGGAGAGAGCACTCAAACCTGAGACTTCTTGCAACGTGGTGACTTCTGGGTTCAGAGCTGATCAGTTTGAGATTTAACCAATGGGCAGGCACTGATACAGTAGAAAGCAAGAATGAAAACAAAAGTTAGAAATGGCATTTGCAGAGTCCTGGGAAACTTTGGGCACTTGTATATTGCTTGAGCCTGTGTGTAGTGGTGGGTTTATGATGTCCATAAATGTGCTATCTGAGCAATTTAATTGTGGGTGCTTTATGACAAAGCAGCAGACAGACTTCTAAAGCACATGATGTGACTCGCATCCAAAGGACCTGCAGGGTTTCCTCTGGAGCAGACCCTGTCACCTTCCTTGGTAAGCATCGAATCGGATCTGTCCACACTCTGTGCCCTGTGCAGCACTGATGGCAGAAGAGGCTGCGATAAGCAGGTGTTGAACAAATGAATGAGCAAGGATATGCTTACGGTTCTCCCTTTAATGATGAGGAGATCTCATCGAGATTCAGCAGCTTGCACTGGGGATGTGGGTACTTACCTGGAAACCTGGACTCGCGTCGGCCCACCTGCCCTCTGGCCTGACTTTTCACTTCCCTGTCTTGTGAGCTGGTGAGGACTAATTTTGCTTGTGCTTTCACAGGACCAAATGGGAAAAATTCCATTAAAGCAACATAAAGAACTTATTCGCCATCCAGGCAGCAGAGCTTCAGCATGCAGCAAGGGCAAATTCTGGAATCCCTCCCACAGGAAAGATGTTTTTAAAGAAAGAACAGACCAGTCATCCGTTCTAGACAGTATTACTCTATCACTTAGCATTTGTGTGGCTTTAAGCTCTTCATGGAGCATTTTCATCTGTAGGACTTCATTCGATTTGCATAGCAACTCTGTAGCTATAGGTATTGCTGCATTTTCCGGTAAGAAAACTGAGATGCAGAGCAGCTGTGTTCTCTCTAGGATCACACAGCTAGTGAGAGGCAGAGCCAGTATTTCCCATAAACAGTCAACACTGAGGATTAAGGCCGGGTCCCCAAGACTGTACAGGCTGGGGATCATAATAATTGTTAACATGAAGCACTAGTGTTGCTAGCGTGTTGTATGTTAACTCATCTGACTCTCACAGCAACCCTACGAAGTGGGCGCCGTCCTCATCCCTATTCCTCAGATGAGAAAATTGAGGCACAGAGAAAGTAATAACTTGTTGAAGGACACCCAGCTGGTAAGTTGCAGAGACATGACTTGAACCCACAGGCTTCCTCACCACTGATCACTAATCTCCAAGAACAGGTGAAGATGCCGTGATCACGGTTCCCACGTGGCATCTGGAGGGTCCGCTTGCTTACTCAAGGACTGCGGCACAGTGTGCCTCTGTGGGCCCTGAAAAGCAGGGAGCACATCACCCAGAGAGGAACTGACCTCACATCTCAGAAGCCTTTATCAACCTTGAGTCCTGAACTCCCCAGAACAGAGAGAGGGACAACAGCATCTAAAGCTGAACCAGAGTAAGTGAGAATGAACTGTGGCTGTGTGTCCTCCACTCAGCCCCAGATGACATGAGGGTTTCTCAAAGCACAAGGAACTGTACAAGCAGCACCCAGGGAAAGGTGCACCATGGCTCAGCATTATGGAGGTGTGCCCAGGCTGCCCAGGGCTGGGCATGAGCCTGTGTGGTGTCCCTAAGAGAAAACAGGGAACCCTACAGGACTACAGAAACATAGACAAAAACTGTTCATAACTGATGCATCGATAGTAAACCTGACACATTGGGGGACTCTCTTAACCAGAAGAAAGGGGATTGCTTTTGCATTTTTCTTCGAAACTATTTGCTACAGGCGAGGAGCTGCCATCCCCCAAATGTCAGAGAGGGGACAGGGGTCTGCAGAGTTGCTGGATGAAGTGACTTGGCCCTTGTAGCAGAAGGTAAATTGGCACGGCTCCGTGAGGCCTGAGCTGCCGAGGTAACACGCATGACTGCTCCCGACAGCAGCATGGGCTCTGACACCGAGCCCGGGGAGGCCTGGCGGCTCGGAGATTGGGGACTGGTGCCGAGCATCCTGGAGTTGGACAATTGGCCTGCTCGTGGTTGGACCACCGTAGGCTGCTGCTAGTTCCGGCTTTTGCTGGGTACCATTTTTCCTTTCCAGAATCCTCTCTGTTTACAGTTCCCTTATCTTCCCTTCTGTTTCCATCCTTGTTTTATACAAAGAATGAGGCTACATATTCAAGGCTTCCCTTCCCAAATATCCAGTCAATTAACTCCTTTATTTATTAATTCACCTGTTAATATCCTATCATTAAGTAGCCACTGACTATATGCTGAGCCCTGTGCCAGGCCCTGTATACATAGGATAGACATGAGTAAAACATGGTACCTCCCCTGGAGGAGTTTCTAGACTTAATTTGGGAGGTCAAAAGCAAACACCAGTTTCAGTAAGAAAATAATTAGGCAAGGATCTGTGAACTGCTGTAACTCTGAGATCCAGAAGAAAGGGCCGATTCCAGTTTTTGAGTGATCCCAGGAAGGGCAGCCCTGGTTGCTATCCCATAATATGACCACCCTCATACTCCCCTGTGTCTTCAGAGAGGCGGCAGGGGTTGAAATCGAAGCAGACTGGAGTCTGGTTCCCTGGCATTCCTAGAGACTTCCACCTGACACTTTTCCAGCTTTTCTTAACTACCTAAGGACCTCAGAGAGGCAAGATGTGGAAGGCCAGCCCATCCGGGTCTCCTCCGCAGGGAGGAACGCAGGCAGGAACGCAGGCAGGGGCCGTCACAACTACCGAGGAGGACACGTTTTTTGGAAAGAAATGACTTTAGTGAGAACACTTTTATTAATGATTTAATATCCTTTGCTGGAATCTTGGAACGAACGTACAAGGTGGGCGCGGTTATTTCCACTCTGCACATGGAACAACCCGAGGCCCTGAGGCCCAGAGAAGACAGATACTGCACGCCTGGTCTCCCAGCGAGTTATTGACATAGCGAGTATTTGAACTCACATAGCAGAGATTCTCCAAAAACAGACAGGAGGTTCTTGTCAGTTGTTCCATGGATGGCCATATAATTGGGCCACCAAGACTTGCTCAAGAAGATTTTAAAAAGGATTTCCATGGAGAGATCTCTCATTCTTGATGAAAGGTGATGTCGAGTTTTTTAAAATTTTGTTGGGCTTCTGGTTTTTGTTCATTTCTCTAAGGAGAGTGTATGGAGAACGAGAGCTTTGTCCTATGTTCCTGGACACGGAAAATAACTTGAAGCAGTGCCAAGCCTGCACGGCTGTAGCTGAGTGGCTGCAGCTGGGGTTCGTTTGTTAGATTTGCCTGATCAGTCGCAGAGCAAGTACCTAAAGAAAGGACGTGTACATTATGATGAGGATGGAGGAAGGGCCTACCTGAGAGTGCACATCCCGATGGAAGGAACTTGGGGAATGGGGATCAGGGATATTCCTGACACTGGGTGACAGGATGGTGCCAGAAACCTTTTGGAGTTACAGTGTTGGCTTAGAGCTGGTCCAGAAGGAAACAGATTACAAAGTTTCAGTCCTTGAAAGAAACTTCAAGAACATATAGGCTACCTCTCTTGTTTTCCAGATGAAGAAACAGAGAGGTCAAGTGACTTGTCCACAGCTGCAGAGGTCATTAGAGATACAGCTGAGTCTTGGGTGCTGATTTTCCAACTCCCTATCATGAGCTATTTCTATTATATGGTATTCTAGACCAGAGATCAGCAGACTCTTTCTGTAAAGGGCCAAATAGTGAATATTTTAGACTAGGTGGGCCATACAGCTTCTGCGGCCACTATTCGACTTTGCTGTTTTAGCCCCAAAGAAGCCATTGACAGCATGTAGTCAAATGTGCATGGCTATCTTCTAATAAAACTTTATTTTAAAAAGTAGGTGGCAGCCCCAATTTAGCCCACAGGCCATAGTTTAATGACTTTTGCTCTAGATATTTCTCTTCCTCAAACATACTCTCTATGGTAAGGAAATGGTTACAGTTTAGAGGTGGTTTGAAGGATAGCACTTTGTCTTCCAAAATTTAGGGCATTAGAGCACTCAAGCAAGATTTGGTGCTACATCCTTAAAAGAGAGAAAAGAAGTCAGGTGCCAATTTTGTGAACATGAACAAAAAGATTGTTCATGGACTAGTGCAGTGGTTCATGCCTGTAATCCCAGCACTTTGGGAGGCCAAGGCAGGTGGATCACTTGAGGCCAGGAGTTCAACACCAGCCTGGCCAACATGGCAAAACCCGGTCTCTATTAAAAATACAAAAATTAGCCAGGTGTGGTGGTGCACGCCTGTAATTCCAGCTGCTTGGGAGATGAGACAGGAGAATTGCTTGAACCCGGGAGGTGGGGGTTGAGTGAGCAGAGATCATGCCACTGCACTCCGGCCTAGGTGACAGACTGAGACTCTGTCTCAAAAAAAAAAAAAAGAAAGAATGAAAGAGAGAGAGAGATTATTTGAGGAAAGAAACAGTAAAGAGAGATAACCCTCACCCTCACACTCAATGCCTTACAGCTCATGAAGAATTACAAATGAGGTGTGATGTCCAATGATGAGGCAGAGGTAATGCATGTCAGCTTTCCAGTGACCTTCAGCAAACCTCTCCTTAATTTTAGAAGGGTTCAGATTACAGTTGATTAAATAACTAAAATGGATAAATAGTTATTCCCCGGAACCACCCTTCTCATCCCCTCGCTGGCAAACAGGTTTATAAAAACTCAGTCCACAGTTTGAAGGTGTCTGACCATGTTACAACCCAGCCCAAGGACAAGTGGAAGAAGGAGCATTCAGAGAGATGTGGTGATAACGCAAGAAGCCTTGTACTCAACACAGCAGTGTGTTCAGTAGAGGGAAAATAGCCCTAAGACCCTGCAATGATGGACTTCTATGAGTTTCCAAGTTTGGAATCTCAGGATTCTTGGTGGGCTAAACCTTCAAAACCGTGTTAATTTTCTCTAATGGCATCATTTTGTCTTTAGAATTCACAGCTTCCTGATAGGTGATATCCTCTCTTCTTCATAAGAAAAATGATCTTTCAAACTCTTAAGACTCAAGATTTCCTAATAAAAATACTCCAAAGGGGCTCCTAGTCTCATGGTGTTTGGCTCACTTGAAAATATCTAGCATGTAAAGAGTAATAAACTGTATCGCCCCTTCCAATTCTGAAACTAAAATCTACACAATTCCAGCCTCTGCCAACTTCCTGTTTTCCCATCGTGGAGGTGATTAAGAATTCCTCGAGCCTGGAAGACACACAGCTCCCCTCAAATCTTCCCGCCCTCGTCCCTCCATCCGGGAGCAGGGAGGTGAGCAGTGGCCACAGCTGTAGTCTTTGGGTGTTTTGAAGCTGATTATCAGATTCCTTAGATGTACCTTTTAATGGGACACAAGTCTAGCTTTACAGATAAGCTCAACACAAACCATTTGAATGACTCCTTCAGAGCTTAGGGGAAAGGGTGCTGATGGTAACTATTGTTGAGAGCATCTATCTGAGAAGCATCATGCTAGTGATATTGGCTATAACTTAAAGTTTTTGACTGTCTTTACCTAAGTCAGTTATTTCTTCAGGGGTTGCAAAATGGTTACTTTCTTTTTTTGAGACGGAGTCTCCCTCCGTTGCCCAAGCTGGAGTGCAGTGGTGGGATCTTAGCTCACTGCAACCTCTGCCTCCTGGGTTCAAGTGATTCTCATGCCTCATGATTAGCTGAGATTACAAGCGGCCACCACCAGGCCTGGATAATTTTTGTATTCTTGGTAGAGACAAGGTTTTGACCATGTTGGCCAGGTTGGTCTCAAACTCCTGACCTCATGATCCACCTGCCTCTGCCTTCCAAAGTGCTGGGATTGCAAGCGTGAGCCACTGTGCCTGGACAGTGCTTTAAGTTTTTAAGTCATCTCACGCCCAGAGGCAGTGTTCTTTCAGGCTTTCAGCCTATGAGTCTATGCTGCTCCTGCGAACCCCTCTGGCACTCACTTTATCTGTTCCCTATCTTCTCCCTTTTGGAATGTTTTTGACTACTCTGAGAGGCAATTAAAAATGGTGGTGGGCTGAGGCAGTAGCTCACACCTGTAATCCCAGCACTTTGGGAGGCCAAGGCAGGTGGATCACTTGAGGCCTGGAGTCCGAGACCAACCCGGCCAACATGGTGAAACACCATCTCTACTAAAAACACAAAAATAAGCCAGATGTGGTAGTGCGTGCCTGTAATCCGAGCTACTCGAGAGGCTGAGACAGGAGAATCACTTGAACCCAGGAGGCGGAAATTGCAGTGAGCCAAGATGGTGCCACTGCATTCCAGCTTGAGTGACAGAGCGTCTCATAAAAAAAAAAAAAAAAAAAAAAAAAAGTTGCACATATTCCCATTAGGTTACTTCAACTTCATTTTGGATCCTATGAAGTGAATTTTGAAGGCAAGGAGCTGATTCTGCTTCATCTGAGTAGAAGGAATATGGAAACATTTCTGCCTTGCCCTTCATGTTTGATTGATACGTTTCACTTTGAAAGCTGATTATATCTGATGTGAAGGAAAGATGGAATTCAGAAATACAGATGCTCTTTTCATGAGTTTTCACCGTGAAAATTCGGGTCATCTGCTCAGTTTTCTCATGCCTCAGTTTACTCATCTCCTGGCTAAGGTAATATTCCTGGTTTTCAGAGAAGAGGAGAGGACCAGGAATAGGAAATCCTGCCATTTGCAACATGAATGAACCTGAAGGATATTATACTCAGTGAAATAATCAGGTACAGAAAGAAAATACTTCATGATCTCTCTTCTATGCAGAATCTAAAAGAGTCGAACTCTTAGAAACAGAGAGTAGGAGTGTGGCTATCAAGGAACTGAGTCATTATAATCCGTGGTCTCATAGAGTCTTGGTCCTGTAAGATTGCTCTATCTGACCCTTCACTCATTTTGGGAAAGCTCTTCAGAGTGTCCCTGACTGGTGACTCAGCTCCCAAGTGACTCTTCCAGGGACCAGAGACGTCCAGATGCAAAGCAACCATTTCGTGTCTGAATAGGTCTAATTGTAAGAATGTTATTCCTCGTACTCCAACACCTTCCTGAGGTATCTTCCTATTGGTTTAAGTTCTGCCTTTTGAAGCAAAGTGAAAGCAGATGGAATCTTTCCCACATTTCGTCTCTTCAGGTTTGACTTCTCTTTCATAGGTATAGTTGTAACTTGCTTGTGGTGCACTGTAGAAGAGCATTTTGACAAAATCAATGTATCATTACATTTGTCATGTTCAGTCCTGTTCTTAGTGAACTCGCAATTAAACAAAGACACGTTCTGGTGATGTGGGAGGCCTATTGGCTATGCTTGTTCAAGACACAAGGCTTCTGAGACACAAGGAATTCCATTTCTGTACCACACATCCCTAAGCCCTGACTGGATGATAACCGTTCTGTCATCTGCAGTGTTCACACAACTAATGAGATGGCTGCACTGTAAGGATCTGACCAGGAAGAAAAGGATCTACGAGTTTTCAGAAAACTTTCAGATGAGACATCTTGAATACGTTTGTAAATGGTAGTATTTAGTCAGGAAACTACAGCACCAGCTAGGAGAGGTTTTTACCTAAGACCCTGACTTCAGGGCTGGAAGAAGTATCATTCATTTATTTGTTCAACAAATATTTGTTGAGTATCTACTATGTGCCATGAAATGCTCTAGATGTTTGTTCTGTATCAGAGAGTAAACGGACAAAAATTCCTGTTCTTATAAATCTTACATTCTGGCGAGGGGACTTTAAAAATATGCATTACAACATTATAATAAGTAAGTAAATTACATTGTAGGTTAAAAGGTGGCAAGTTATTTAAAGAGGAAAAAAAAACAGACCAAAGTTAGGAGCAGGAATACGGGAAGGTAAGTTAGGAGCAGGAATATGGGAAGGTAAGTTAGGAGCAGGAATACGGGAAGGTAGCGGTGACTGTGGTGATTGTGAACAGGGTGTTAGGAGGGGTCTCTGGGAGAAAGTAACAGCTGGACCAAGAAACTTACTAGGAATGACCAGGAAGGTAGCAAGAAGCTAAGAGAAAGTAAAATATAAAACTGTTGTCTTGAGTATTTTAGAAGTCATAGTAGAAATGATGGAGGGTTGCCTTTAAAATGCTACCTGTGATTTGGTCTTTGTAAACCAAGCTCTGTGAAAGGAGATCTTGTCATGGTGTGGTTATTCATGCTGAGATTTCTGCTGGACTGAGTGTGGGTGATGCGCAGAGGGTAGAGTGACGCACAGAAGGTAGAGCGATGCGCAGAGGGTGGAGAGTGATGTAAAGCCAAGATGTGATTTGTGCAACTCTGGATGATCTGAGGGGCAAACCTGCAGGGTCGGAGTCACAGTCTAAAGGGACTGCCCAAGGCAGGAAGGAGGGGGCTGATCCAAGAGGGCACCTCCACAGCACAGAAGGGGACAAAGAACCCCACCAGTGTAATCAAAGATAAGAAAAAGGCAGAAAAAAGAATTCTTAGTCCTGCCTATTTTAACTGAAGGAATAGTTAAAATATACCTCACAGGCTGTATCTCTCTGCACTGGTCTGAAAGCAGATGAAAGCAGGGAGATAAATCAGGGAGACACTCCCCCCACACATATACACACTCTCCCCAAATTGAGCTGAGGAGGAGGTATTTGCATATTCTCTCAGTTTCTATCACGGTTAGAAATGTTGGAAAGGGTCTACCTAGGGCCTAACTCCTAAGGAAACTTACTGCTGAACCAATAGAACGTAGTTTCAAAAGCATGCCTTGGGTCTCGAAAGGGAAAGGATAGGGCCTTTGTCAGGACAGACTGTCATCGCAAGGGTTAAAGGTCTATTGAAAAGGAGATCAGGAATTGGGAGCACATAAAGGGGACGGTCTTATTCTTTGAGTCTTTGGAATCATCCTTGCAACAGACCACTACTGTGGACTGTGGACTGTGGACTGTGGCCTGTGGACTGCCCTGATGCTCCCTCCACCACAGGACAGCTTCCTTGGGCACCTAAATGAGTTTTGTGCGCTCTATTGTGAGGGAAATACAGAGATACCAGATAGCCGGGGAGAGGGGGGTGGAGGGGGGGAACTTAGGTCACAGGAATGCAGGGTCTAATGAATGGGATCCTCTCCCAACACACAATGCTTCTTCAGGACTTGGGACCGCTGATTGCAGCCGTTAGGCAACAAGGTATTGAGGGACCTATGAAATTATTTGAGAATTGAAACGTTTATTGGCCCCAAAAGAAAACTATACAATTGAAATTAATAAATATTTTATTTGCAGAAATGGCATTATGGCGATCTTAATTGCTAAATTTAGTATTAATAAAAATGACACCGCACTTGAAAACAATGTATAGATTTTTCTCTCTTGCAGGCAAGAATTCCTAAGTAGGCACAAGAACTGCCAGGAAACCACTGCCAATCATGATTTAAATTATTCATAGCCAAAAAATTTCGAAAGCAAAATTATAATTTTAAAATTTATTTTTATAGCAAAAGAAGTACCCTCTATATTTAATGCGGGATGTAAGTAGATTTTAATACGTGTGATATCGAGTGAGATTGGGACCTCCAAAAGTGACAGGGGCTAGGACTGAGAAGGTGTGAACATAGTTCTAACCTAAGGTCATATGTTGGATGTCAGGGGAACAGGCATCTCTTTAATTCGTACAGTTGGAAAGCTGAAGGTATATAAAGATAAAATAGCAGCTCTATTACAGGCATTAAAGCAAAGGTCTCCAGTTCATGCGCCAGGGTTGTGGGTTAGGTAAGCTGCTTTGCTCCAGCTTCCTGGGGGCCAGCTCTGCCCAGCCTCCCACCCTCACCCCTACCTCCCTCCTCTTTCTATAACGTGGCCTCATTCATTTACTTCAGTAGCTCCTTTCTGGAACAAATTCTCACATCGCAGTCCTTTCCAGAATGCTACAGTAAGAGAGTTCTCAAAGGCTTTGATTGATGGGGTTTGAAACACTCTTTCTTTTTGGAAATATTTATATTTGATCCCTTTTGGACAGACTGCACATAACTAGAGCTTATCACATTGCTGAAAATGATAGGCAGAGTCTGAGAGACAGGAACCCTGAGTCGGCCGAGCCCTGGGAGAGCAAAGATTAATATCCATTTGTGCTTTGCTGTCCTCAACCATGATAACTGTAAATAACGTTTGGAAAAGATCGGGGTGCATCATGATCTATGACATGGTGGCGACGATTCTGGTTGTTATGTCTTCCACAGTGATTTATCATTCTCTGCAGTGACACAAATCATGGTCCTTGCCTGCCACTCTGGAATGTATGATCTGCTGACTGGAACAAAGATGAATTTGTGTTTATATCATAACGTTTTTAACCTGAGCTAGACCTGACCTTCTGCTCCAATTTGGGAATGTACTAAAAATATATTTTTGTAAACCTCTGGTTTTGCTGGCCAGTGTTATAATAGAAAACGCTTCTCCTCCTTTTGGAGGGACTAATGCGAGGTGGTGGAGATAATAAGAAGGTCAAATTGTGGATAAAACATTGTCTCAATTGCTCTTACCTGTAAGAGATCAGTATAATCTTGCCTTGTTCCAGCAATCGGCATCCTCAGAGCTATTAAGCCGAAGAAGGCCCTGGTAGTTTGTTTTTTCAAGACCTGAAAACCAAGAAGGGTCTACTCATCTCTCTCTGTGTCTTTATTTGAAGTGTGTGTGGGCTCTTGGGGACAAGTGTTTGTGTCTGTGTGCGTTACACTGGTTCCATGAGGGGCAGGCAATTGAACCCAGGCCTTTCAGGCTGCCCTTTAAGGCAATACTTTTCTCTGAAACAGGGTCCAGGGACTTAAGATCTTTGGGAAGTTCTACATGAAAATGCTATATAGTTTTTTCAAACACATTTCTTTCTGTGAAGTGTGGGAGTTGTATGAAATACAGAAAATAAAAATAAAAATTTTAAATCTCATCATTCCTTTCTGAAATGATCTTTGTATACTATTCAAATTGATTGTCTTTTTTTTTTTTTTTTTAATTCATATGAGGAACCCAAGGATCTGGGGTTAAGAAATAATATTTGTATTGCAACTGTTCACATTTAAATGGGTGACTTACAAAGCAAACGCATTTTAGACCACAAACTTATTTTTAAGGTATTTGTGCTAGATTCTCAGTTTTGAGACAGAATATGCAATAATGCACCAACCTGGCAAAGCAGTGAAGAGGGGGACGTTTTTCCAGGTGTCCCACCTTGATCACAGCATTGTCCCCTCAACTCCTCATCGGTCACAGGCTCTAGGCTTGACTTGTGCAAAGCCCTCACAGTCTCCTTGGTCACTCACAGATTGCCTCCTGTTTTCAAATGCCTATCAGTGAGCTAAGATGACAAATTTGCCTGTGATCATGTGCTGAAGTGATATGGATTTTAGGTGAAGCCTCCTGGAATCGACTCTCGTGGCACCGCCGAAGCCTGCGGTGACTTCGAGAGTGGAATCTCAGGTGAGTGTGGATCCAGGGAAAAGCAGAAGCATGCTGGTATCAGTCAGACCCCTCATCTCATCTGACAACGAAGAGGCAATCACTTATGCCACCTTATTTTTCCAATTTTTAGGTGGAGAATCCTGAGTCACTGTCAAAACAATGGAAATTTCACAAGTATCAGAGTGACAGGAATTTGCTTATTTCAAACCCAGAGGAAGAGAAATGACAATGAATTTTCAATACATACCAGTACTCTGCACAGTACTTTGTCACATATAGTGGGTTATTAATACCGCCCTGGAGCCTTGGCACGCACTGCTCTTCACTACATTCTACTTTTTCATAAACATCTTATCTCATCCAACCTCACAGAACTCCTAATACTTTGCAGAACCATGAAATTCAACACTCCACCTTCACTGGATAGTTCTTCTTTTTCAAAGCCCAATCTTCCTTAAACTCACTTTCTATTACAACAACATTAATTGCTATTTTATGCACATACACAGACTGACTTCTTCACAACTTTACTTCCTGGTAACTTACAAGTGCACTGGTTGACAGCATCCTCAATTAGCAGAGTCATTTCCATATCCTGGACATATACATTGATCAGAAAAGATGACAATTTATTTTTAGACAGACGCAGCCTGCATAATTTAAATATATTTCCCATTTGGCAAAAATGGTGTTGTAGCTAATGTATGTACAATATTTCCAAAAACATTGGTACTTTCCCATAAATATCTTCCATATTTTTTTTCAGTGAGTAATAAAAAAGGTTGAGGTGGGATGTGTTTTATCCCACCACATTATATCATTCCTATTTTTCCTCTTTGTTGGATGGCAATCAGGGGCCCTGATGCCAAGCTTTGGAAGCAACAGCATCTGGTTCCTTGGCAGATCCTGCAGGCAGACTTGTTGCCAGCCTCTAAGCTGTGGCTGGGTCTGTTGCATGGTTTGGCTGCAGATGGACTCTCTGGGTTGCCTCGTGCTTCTGGAAGCCAGTCCTGGCTTTCCTTTGATTCTGAGGACTTTACTCATTTTTATTCATTTGTGAAGAAGGGCCCATCCAAATGCTTTATGAAACCAACACTGGAGAACATTAATGGATCAAATTTTGCCTTTGAAAAGGCAGAGGTCAGTGTGTTTGGGGGCGGGAGGCGCAGCATTCTGAAGATACCAGTCCACATGTGGATGCTTCCTCCCATGAACTTCTATTCTAAGGAGCTTGGAAGGTGGCCAGTTACGTGTTACCACTTCTCCTTTCCCCAGGATGAGGCTGTGTGGTTACCTGGAAAGACAAAAACACTGGAGAGCTCAGGCTTCCTCAGATCAATAAAACCTCCTATTTCTTTTGTCTTTTAAGTGAATCAGACCCTGAGGAAATGAACATGCACAAGGAAATTCCGGTTGCCCTCTCCCCTGTACCCTTTCACTGTCCATGTGAGTATGAGATTACAGCATGGCTAGAGAGAAGGTTGGACATAAAGTCTTAATTTACTCTGAACCGAGCATACACATTAAAGCCAGATCACTCCCATTAATGTTCCCTGAGACTCTGGCCTCTTGGGAAGGGCTTTCCAGTTTTCTTAGAATTACGACACTCTATCACCGTTGATTTTGTTTATCACTTTGATCAACTCTAAAATTCTATGCCACTCACACGCACACACACACACCCCTATACCTTAAAGAAAATATAATTTATTGTGTTCTAAAGATTATTATGTATTTCGTGGTATTTCTTGAGTGCATTCACCCTCTTCCTGATTCTTTTATTAACAGCTATTTATTGAATACCTATTTTTTGTTAAACACAAAATCCTGCTCTCATGGGGTTTACTTTCCACTAGGGGATACTGGGAAATAAAACAATTATCAAGTCAGTTAACAAGATAATTTTAGATAGTGATAGTGCTGTTAGAAAACTGAAACAGTGATTTGATAAAGATGTTTGTGGGGTAAGAAGAGAGCTATTTAAGACTGGTAATATTTCTGGGTATGTATACAAAGGAGATAAAATCACTGTTTTGAAGAGATATTTGCACTGTTATTTTCATTGCAGCATTATTCACAATAGCCAAAATATAGACCCAACCTAATTGTCAATGGATGAATAGAGGAAGAAATGCGATGTGTGTCTATGTCCATATCCTGGACATATACATCGACCAGAAAAGATAACAATTTATTTTTAGGCAGACACAGACTCCATAATTTAAATATATTTCCCATTTGGCAAAAATGGTGTTGTAGCTCATGTGTGTTATGTGTGTGTGTGTATGTGTGTGTGTGTATATATATACACACACACACACGCATACACATTCACATATATACATATATGTATATGTGTGTGTGTATATATATATACATACACACACATACACATGCACAATGAAATATTATTCAGCCTTGAAAAAGATGTAAATCCTGCCATTTGCAACAACATGAATGAACTTGGAGATCATTATACTAAGTGAAATAAGCCAGACACAGAAAGATAAATACTGCACAATCTCTCCTCTATGTAGAATCTAAAAGAGTCTTACTCAGAGAAACTGAGTAGGAGGGTGATTATCAATCATTGGGGAGTGGGGAAAATAGGGAGACGTTTGTCAAAGGGTACAAACTTGTAGTTATAAACTGAATAAGTCCTGGAGACCTAATGTATACTATGGCGACTATAGGTAATAATAATATATTGCATTGCATACTTTGTTTTTTTTTTTTTTTTTTTTTGAGACGGAGTCTTGCTCTGTGGCCCAGGCTGGAGTGCAGTGGCCGGATCTCAGCTCACTGCAAGCTCCGCCTCCCGGGTTCACGCCATTCTCCTGCCTCAGCCTCCCGAGTAGCTGAGACTACAGGCGCCCGCCACCTCGCCCGGCTAGTTTTTTTTGTATTTTTTTAGTAGAGACGGGGTTTCACTGTGTTAGCCAGGATGGTCTCGATCTCCTGACCTTGTGATCCGCCCGTCTTGGCCTCCCAAAGTGCTGGGATTACAGGCTTGAGCCACCGCGCCTGGCCTATATTGCATACTTAACACTCGCTAAAGGAGCAGATCTTAAGTATTCTTACCACACACACACACACACACACACACACACACACACACAAGGTAACTGTGTGAGGTGATAAATACATTGATTCAATTGATTTCACAATGTATGCATATATCAAAATATCACGTTATACACCTTGTATATATACGTATATATACTTTTTATTTGTCAGTTACGCCTCAGTTATGCTGGGGGTGGAGGAAGAGATTGATTGGGAAAGATCGCTCAAGGAAATGACATTAGATCTAAGACCGAAACTACAGAAAAGATCCAGCTATGATCTAGGAAGGCTTAGAAGAGGAAGTAACCAAGGCAAAGGCAGTACTGGGGAACAGTCTTTGCACATGTGAGGTGAGAAAAGACATTAGATATGACACTAGAGCTCTAGGAGAAGAGTGGTGAGGACTCTGATGGAGAACTCGGCAGGGACTAGGTCACATAGCGCATGCTGCATCATTGTGGATCACGGGTAAAGACTTGGAGTTGATTCTAAGAGCAATGGGAAGCCATTAGTAGTTTTAAGTAGGAGGGCCGGGCGCGGTGGCTCAAGCCTGTAATCCCAGCACTTTGGGAGGCCGAGACAGGCGGATCACGAGGTCAGGAGATCGAGACCATCCTGGCTAACACGGTGAAACCCCGTCTCTACTAAAAAAAATACAAAAAACTAGCCGGGCGAGGTGGCGGGCGCCTGTAGTCCCAGCTACTCGGGAGGCTGAGGCAGGAGAATGGTGTAAACCCGGGAGGCGGAGCTTGCAGTGAGCTGAGATCCGGCCACTGCACTCCAGCCCGGGTGACAGAGCAAGACTCCGCTTCAAAAAAAAAATAAATAAAAAATAAAAAAACAAAAAAAATAAAATAAAAATAAAAAGTAGTTTTAAGTAGGAGAATTACAATATTAATTTACATATTTAAAAAAGGTCACTTTGACTACTGGGTAGAGGAGTAAGAATAGAAGCAGGGAACCCATTAGAAGGTTGTTATGATAGAACATAACTTGGTTTTAGATCATAATGATGATATTAACATTTGTTAAACACTTTCTATGTGTTAGGGACTGGGCATGCTTTATCTTAGGTGATCTTCAACAAAACCTCTGACTTAGGAATTATCTTCCCCATTTAATAGGTGAAGAAACCATAGGATTTCAATCTGTATATGTCTTATTTGGGTGGACTTGCTGCCTCTTCATGCTGTGAAGCCAAGCTGGAATAGACAACCATTACTTTATTGTTTCTGTGTGCCTTCCAATAAGAAAGAGATGATGATAACAAGAATACATTCAGGCCACGCCTGTAATTCCAGCACTTTAGGAGTCTGAGGTGGAAGGATCACTTGAGTCCAGGAGTTTGAGACCAACCTGGGCAATGTAGTGAGACCCTGTCTCTACAAAAGATTTAAAAAATTAACTGGGCACAGTGGCTTGCGCCTTGTGGTCCCAGCTACTCAGGAGGCTGAGGTGGGAGGATCACTTGAACCCAGGAGGTTGAAGCTGCATTCAGATATCAAAACCTTACATGTCAACTAAGTGAACAAAGTTATTTCACAAGCTCTATTTGGGATTGAAAAAAAAATACTACAGCAGATATTGCTAAGAAAACAGGAAGAATTCAGACAGGTAATCAAGGCTTATAATACCTTTTTGTGCAATTAAGAATGATAAATGGGGCTTGGCATGGTGGCTCACGCCTATAATCCCAGCACTTTGGGAGGCTGAGGTGGGTGGATCATGAGGTCAGAAGATCAAGACCATCCTGGCCCACATGGTGAAACTCTGTCTCTACTAAAAATACAATAAATTAGCTGAGCGTGGTGGTGTGCGCCTGTAGTCCTAGCTACTCAGGAGGCTGAGGCAGGAGAATAGCTGAACCCAAGAGGCAGAGGCTGCAGTGAGCCAAGATCGTGCCACTGCACTCCAGCCTGGATGACAGGGCAAGATTCTGTCTCAAAAAAAAAAAAAAAAAAAAGATAAATGCAATTCTATTTCAAATCCCCAAAAGCTGGGTTTTCCTAGACGTACTTACACAGGTTTTTACTTCACGTCTAAATTCCAATAGCTTTTTAAATGCTCTTCTGTTTGAAATTTACCTGTGGAACATGGAAAATAATTTCTTCCCCTGAATTTATCAAACGGTCGATTTCATACCTCTTTTACTCACCAAAGTAATCTCTTTACTCGAGCTGAAAACTTCCAGACAGATTGAGAAAATTAAGTTCTAATAGACCCACACATAGAAAAGGGTTCTGTCAAGCAAATACGAATATTCACTCTTGTTATTCTTGCACATGTGACAAAAAACACAAAAGAACTATAAGATCCCATCACTGCCACGGAAACATGACTAATGGGGAAAATAGGTAATATGGCATTTGTCTTGTCACCTGAGCTCTCTTAGATTTTCATATCCATGATAACCTTGGGCAGAAGAACACTGTTCTCAGATCACACTACTTAGTTAACATCATGGACTCTTCTTTTTAAAAAATCATTACAAATGTCAAGTGGCCATTACTTTTCTATTGGTTCCCAGTTCTGATATCCTTCACTTTCTCTAGTAGCAGAAGTTTGTGCTAGTAAGCTGACATTCAACATCATCAAACTCCCACTCATTAGTCTAAATAAGTCTAATCTAATTAATGTAAACTAAAGTTTTTTTTTTTTTTAATCTTTATTGAGTAAGCAGACACTTCCACCATGCTGATGCGCTTGTTTGGACTCAAGTAACCAAATACTTTCACTCAAACAACCAGAAATTCCTTTTCTTTTCTTTTTAGTTAAATGTTTGACTAAATTGGTCATTTGTCTGTATGCATCCATCGGTTTAACTGAGAAAACAGATCCAATTAGTATATATGCTCAATTATACTATTGAAATCACTTTCATTTGAAGTCTATTTTTTACTAATATCATCAGTATAAGTAGAATATTTTTATAATATTTTGCTACAAAAAATGATAATATAATATAATATAATATAATATAATATAATATAATATAATAAGCTATTTCCCTTATACTAACTCTTTGTATACTCCACCTAGGAATAAATACTTCCTCAAAAATTCTGCCACTTGGTTTCTGTCCGTTGAAAATGTTATGTCAGCTTAAAATCTTCTGGATATGTTAAGACCTTCTGGACTTGTTGTGACAACTTATTAATGAAATGTAGCTAGTTTCACATCATTATTATCACAGATATTAGAATACAGGCACAATGACCGTGAGATTCCTCATTGAGGCATGAGTTGTGACTATTACCATTCTAACAAAAATACTACAGGCCTGGTGCAGTGGCTTATGCCTGTAACCTCAGTGCTTTGGGAGGCCACGGTGAGAGGATCGCTTGAGCCCAGGAGTTCAAGACCAGCCTTGGTAATATGGAGAAACCTTGTCCCTACAAAATATAAATAAATATTATTTTAAATAATTTTTATAAATAAAAATAAAAATTAGCCATGTGTGGTTGTGCACCTGCATTCCCAGCTACTCGGGAGGCTGAGATGGGAGGATGGCTTTAGCCCAGGAAGTCGAGGCTACAGTGAGCCATGATTGCAGTACCGCACTCCAGCCTGGGTGACAGTGCGAGACCCTCTCTCAAAACAAAACAAAACAAAACAAAACAAAACAAAACTGTACAAAATAATAAGGGGGGATAGTTTTGAAGAATAACATATCTCCTTTGCTAAATAGGCCCGGAACCATCTAGAACATTCAACTTCTCAACCTCAAACCTAATAGGTTCTGGGTTTCTTCTTTTTTATATGGAATTCTTGGAAAATGTGATATTTGAGTTATGGTGATTAGAATCAGTTTCCAGACAGGGGTCTGGTCAGAGAGTGGCTGTCCGAGCCCCCAGCATCCCGTTGGGTGATTCTCTTCCTTGGTGACAGCATTGGTTGGGATTTTAAAATAGTATGTTGAGTTTCACATTGCAGCATTTTGTAGCAGGCCTGTGGCATGGTTTAAAATGAAAAATCTCTCAGGGCCCTTTGATCTCTTGATGTTTCATCTTGATGGTGAGTTGAGGGGGCTGACACTGCTGGTCCCTAGTCCCAGAACCCACACACACAAGAAAGGTGGAACAAGCAACACTGTGGAGTGTTGTGAAGGTTTGTGTCTCCCAGATAGACAGTCCCAATGAGACCGGAGCAAAAAGTCAGAATATGCCCCAGCTACTCCACCGAGATGGTTTAGCAGACACTGAGAAACTTGCCTCTCCTCTCCTCTCCTATCCTCTTCTCTTTCCCCATCTAAAAGTTCCCATCCATTCCCTCCCTGCTCTTTAACCCCTGGAGGTGCCGTAAGACCTGCTGGCCCTGCGGCTCTCTCAGGTGGAAGCTGTTCTTATTCTACGTCACTGGTTCTATGTTAAGCTCCCCTGATGGCGCCTCCTCGTCACTTTTCTCTAAATGTTGGGGTATCCTGGGACTCCGTTCTTGATTTTCTAATCTATCTACATCCTTCCAAGATGATCTCATCCAGTCCCATAGACTTAAGACAAATTTCATTGCTGTTGACCATCACATTTATTTATCCAGCCCTGATATGCCTTTGAGCTCCAGATTCAAATACTCATCTAAGAATCCTTGCTTAGATAACTAAGTGAGGCACCCAACAACTGACAGTGTCAATGTTGAAACTTTCATCTTTTTCTGCCCTCAGATCACTTCCTCCTATCCCAGCTGAGCTTCCCCCTTTTCAGTACGTGGCATCATTGTCCACCCAACTGCTCAGACTAAAATGCTTAGAGTCATTACTGATTCTTCTCCTTCCCTTGGAGTCTACATCCAATACATGAGTACATCCTGTCCACACTACTTGCAAAGTATATCCCCAAGCTGACCACAGCTCACCATCTCAACTGCAGCAACCAGGCCCCAGGTCCCATAATTTCTCCCATGAACTATTGCTCCCAACCTGTTTTCGTCTCCCCATTGCATCCTACAGACCATCTTACACAGGGCAGATGGAGTGATTTTTCTAAAGCATAAATCAGATGATGTCACTCCCCTGCCTAAAGTTTGCTGATGTCTTTTAATGATGCTTAAAATAAAATTCAAAATGGCCTCCATGCTCTGGCTTCTGCATTCTCCTCTCACCTAATCAGGGACCCTTTTCCCTTTTGCCCTCTACACTCCAATCATACTGTCCACTTAGCCACAGCCATTTTTGTCTTAACACCATTGTACCTGCTATCCTGCTGTTTGGGGCACTCTTTCCCCAGGCATTTGTGTGCCTCCTGGCTATCATTCTGGCATCTCCTCAGAGATGCATGCCTTCCTCACGTTGGTTAAGCAGTGCCCTGTCTTCCTTCTCAGTCCCCAGGTTCCCTGTCTTATATAAGGGCCCTATTTTATCTCCTCAGGGTACTTAGACATGCTTGAAATGATAGCATTTGTTTGTTTGGCTTTTCATGTTTGCTCTTTATCTCCCTCAATGGTAATGTAAGATTATAATAGCTCACAGGCTAAAAGCTAAGATTATGTTTCTTCCCATCTACCACTACAAAAACCTTGTAAGGTTTAATCCAATGAATGCTCCTCTTGAATGTAATTATCAGCATCAGCAATACTCACACTCATGAAAACATCAAGCAGCGCCCAATGCACTGCCCTACAAGGCTAGGGCAAAAATATTATGAGGCCATCAATATCTGCAGAGGACTGATTTTGCATTTCGTGATGATTCATTGGCAAGAACAGGTGTTTGGAGCACAGGGACTGCCTTTTTGAGAGCCGTTAGTAAGGTCTAAAGTTTCACTCAGCATTGATCATGTGAGAACACTTAATCAAAGTGCATGATTAGTGGAGAGAGTTCTGTGAGCTCGTACAAATTTGGTTTGCTCTCTTTCCAAAGGGTAGCTTTTTGTTCAGGCTGACACTAGATGTCATTGATACCTCCTGAAAGCACAAGAGCCCGCTGTGTTTTGGGGGTTGCTCCAGACCTGCCTGGGATGTGGGAGCTCTGCTCTGACCATGGAGCACCCTAGACATGAGACAACCACGTCCATGCCCGGTGACACCTACGTAAGGTGAGGGGCCCCCCCATCCCCAGGGACCACCCCAGAGGAGAGACCAATGTGGATAATGCCAAAAGCTATAAAGATAGTGTCATGTGGCTAGAAACACCTTCAGCACAGCCTAAGAATATTCAGAGATGCAAATTGAAGAAATGAGGGTAATGGCAAAGGCATTCGAAGAATCTCTTTGCTCTGGGAGTATACACAGGAGGAAATCCTATCTAGGAGGGAAGTGAGTCAGAGCCTGCTTACCACACTGGAGAAGGACAATCAGGTTTTAGAAGAGTCTTAGTACTTTATATCCTCGGGCTTTAAAACACTCTCTGATTTTTTTCATTTTCGATTGTTGAGTCCTGGAACAGTTATCAGGAAGTGTCTTTGGTACACCCAGCTACGGGGAGAGGAACAGGTCTGGGGCCAGGCTCTGAAGGACAAATGCTCTGGACAGTGCTAGGAGGGCCCCCGGAAGGCATTTCCGATGTACCCAGTGCCTTTCTGGAGAGTTGGCAACAGTTCAAGAACTGTGCGTTATCCCGTCTTGTTAGAATATAAAACCGATGCTGGATATGGTGCATTGAGGCAGGTGGTCTGTAGTTTACATGCTACTTAAAATTCTGAAGCCACCTACAGTAAATGCTTGAAATAAATTGTGGGAAATCACTTGAATAATCTTGCAAACATCCATGTAATGCTTAAGCAAAGGCCACCTAGAGACCAGGGAAAGGCTGCCGGAAGCCAATGCACAGTTTACCTGGGACGCCCCAGGGAGCAGCATGGGGAAGATGCTGGGAAATTACCCACCTGAGCTTCAGGCCATCCCCATTCATTCTGCTCCTTTTTTCTCATAATATATCACCCAGTCTCATCTCAAATTCGCTCTCAGAAACTGGGGGAAGGACACCATTTCAGTTTTCACAAAGTAACTGATTAAATCCCAGGTTTAAAATGCTTTGGTGAACGATGCAGAGTTCTTTCTACGCAAAGGATAAGCCCTGAATATACCATTTCCTTTTGGCCTGTGGAGGGCTCCATTGTGAACGATTCTGCCATGTGGTATGAAATTCTCACGTGAACCACTGATGGCCTTGGAGAAAGGAAGGATCCTGATGCCACGGCTCATCTCCTTATGAGGGAAATGACAAACAAACCATAAAAGCAAGCAAACAAACCAACATATGCCCAGGGAAACAGTGGCCTGACAAACCCTAAGCCATCAGAAGCAGTGAGACATCCCTAGCAGGAATCCTCCCGACTGCAGCTCTCAGAGCTCCTGGTTAGAATTTCAGTTGTTGCTTATATAATGTCAAGGGATGACAAGAAGCTATTTTATTACTGTAATGGGTTCCGACTCTTGATCTATACTACCACCTTGAAGGATCATTTCATGTGTAATTTAGCAGCAGTTATTTGATATGTGTCCAACAATCACTTACCCATTCTCTGTGGGTCAGCCTTATGGAATCTCTAGGGAGGCAGAGAAAGAAAAGAGACTGTTCCTGCTCTCTAGGACTTCATGGTCCATGAGAAACAGAGACCAGCAAATCCACAATGGCAATCCGGGGGCCACGCCGACTGGGCAGAGTGCAGAGCATGTCAAGGGTCACAGATCAGGGTAGAGGAGGGGCGCCGAATTCAACCCCGGTGGGCTCCAAAAGGAAAGGCATTGGGAGCAGAATATACTTAAGGTGAGTTTTCGTGAAGAAATAGAAGTTAGCCAAGAGAAGAGGGGGAAGAAATGCACTCCCAAACAAGGAGGAATGGAGGCTGAGGCTTGGATGTGTCAGGGAATAAGGCCCTTTTGGGCACCTGGCTGTAAGGAACATGGGTGTGGACTCCTGGGAGAAACTGAGGGAGGTAGAAACCAAGCAATGAAGATTCTTCTAGGCTACTAAGGATGTTGCCATTTACTCTGAAGGCTGTGGGGAACCCAGCATAATTAGGCTTATATTGCAGAAAATGGACTTTGGCATCAGTGTCAGAGATGTTTGAACCAGGGGAACACTCCATCTTGAATAGGGGCTCGGTGAAATAAGGCTGAAACCTACTGGACTGCATTCCCAGATGGTTAGCCATTCAAAGTCACAGGATGAAATAGGAGGTCGGCACAAGATACAGGTCATAAAGACGTTGCTGATAAAACAGGTTGCAGTGAAGGAGCCGGCCAAATCCCACGAACCCCAGGATGGTCATGAGAGTGGCCTCTGGTCATCCTCACTGCTACACTCCTGCCAGCCTCATGACAGTTTACAAATGCCATGACAACATCAGGAAGTTACCCTAAATGGTCTAAAAAGGGGAGGTATGAATAGTCCACCCCTCGTTTAGCATATCATCCAGAAATAACCACAAAGGTGGGCAACCAGCAGCCCTGGGGGTTGCTCTGTCTGTGGAGTAGCCATTCTTTATTCCTCTACTTTCTTAATAAACTTGCTTTCACTTCACTCTATGGACTGGCCCTGAATTCTTTCTTGCACGAGATCCAAGAATCCTCTCTTGGGGTCTGAATTGGGACCTCTTTCCGGTAGCATCAGTGTAGATGACAGATTAGAGAGCAGCAAGACTAGAGGTTAGGATGAGGATGAAGGTGGAAGATCAAACGATGCTTCATCAATAGAATTGAATGTAATGGATGACCCACTATATAGAGAGACTGAGGGAAAGAGACTTGGATGTGATGCCCAGGTTTCTGATTTAGACAAGCCAACGTTTGCTTAAAAATGCAACATAGAGGGATATGTCTTAAAGATGACAAAACTTCAAAAGTTTCCGAAGTAAACCTGTTAAAGTTTCTAAAGTAAACACAAATTATCTTAATTCAACAAGCTTATTCTAGGCTTCACTTTCACTTTGAATCGAGAGGCAGAGCTTGAAGCACCCAAGGGGACTCTGGATTGCAGAGTTGAGTTACGATGCTTGACGTTCTCAGGGTATATTACGGTTCCCACGTAAATGGGGTGTGACCTTGAATGCACAAAGGATGAGGACCTTAAGAATAGCGATTCTGCTGCCATGCAAGCAAGATACATAAATATGAATGTCAAGCCACTCCAATGCATGAAAGGCTTTAAAAATGCCTGAGAGTTCCAAAGTGCACCAGGCCTCACAAAAGCACAATGAAATGATAATGAAGACAACCAGTAGCAGCGACCACCCACCAGCAGTTTTATTGCTGTAACTAGGAATCAGGGGTCTCTCTGGAACGATTGACACTGGATGGCATTGTCATTTTTTAGCACATGCTAAAGCTGTGATTGTGAAAGGAATTGTCTCTGCTAAACCAAAGCCAGACTATTTATGGACATCGCTGCTCCCACTCCATTCTTGTGCCATGGCCATAGGTAGGAAAAACTGGAAAATGGCTGCTTGGTTTCCACACATTTTCCCATAAATCCCCTGTCCATGGTTGATCAACCGAGGAAGAAATATGGGTCAGAGGCCTCTTTTTGGAGGGCTTTGAGCTTCAGTTCAGCACAGGCCCCTACCTTCCTATTTATTCCTTCGCCTTCTGCAGACCTTGGGTCATGGTCTCCACTCAGGCCACCCACAATGCTACAGGTCAAAGGACTGCACTTAACCTTGCTGGGAGTAGCTTTGCAACAATCAGAAGAGACAAAGTCACTGGCTTTAGAATGTGGAATACAATATCAGACAATAATAATGTCATTGTCCCTGTTTCAGAAACACTTACACACATGCGCACGCAAAATCTTCGCCAGTCTATGCTGTAGGAAGTGAGCTCAAAGAAACCGTTTTTGTGCCCATCTTTTCATTACTCCAGAGTTAAGACTACTCAGCATTATGAAGAGTGTGGTGAGGTTTTTGTGTTTCAGTCCTTCATCTTGACTTTTTAACTCCATAGTCCAAGTAGATAGGCAGGGAGGGGAAAGGAAGGAAGGAAGGTAGGGAGGGAGGGAAGGAGGGAGGGAGGGAGGGAAGGAGGGAGGGAGGGAGGGAAGAGAGAGGGAGAGAGAGAGAAAGAAAAGAAAGAGAGAGAGAAGGAGAGAAAGAAAAAAGGAAGGAAAGAAGGAAAGAGAGAAAGAGAGAAAGAAAAGAAAGAAAGAAAGAAAGAAAGAAAGAAAGAAAGAAAGAAAGAAAGAAAGAAAGAAAGAAAGAAAGAAAGAAAGAAAGAAAGAGCAGTACCCCTTAGCTCTCACTGTTGGGAACCCACTCTTCTGCATCCAAAACTTCTGAAGAGCAGAAGTGTGTAGTGTCTCTGCGTTCTAACAACAGACCATTAACCTACTCCTTACCGAGGGTGAACTAGACACAGGCATAGAGGTAAAGTAAGATGCTCCTGAAACTTTCAGATTGTTGCACAGTATGGCTGGGAACAAAAGGCAGTGGGTGGAGGGTGAGGGAGGGGTCTTAAAATAAAGTGTGAACAATAGTGACAAAAATGAATAAGAAAACTAGTTGTGGAATAATATTAGCAGCTCCATATGTAGACTAGACACCTCTTGCCCATACATTTATTTCTCAGTTCCTTAGGAAAAGTCAAAAATCTTTTTTCCTTTCCTTTTCTCATTTCAAACATCTAGTGGGGAGAGAGAGAGAGAGAGAGTGTGTGTGTGTGTGTTAGTATCACTAAGCAATTAGTATATCAGCCCCTCTTAAACATTCACTCTTAGTGATCAAATTATGTTCGAGCCCACCCAATTTTCTCTGACAGTTCATCATGGATGAGCTGAGTGCTGGGTGTTACTATAAACAACACGGCAACACCCAGGGCGCAAGGGGAGTACCCATTGAGAGAGAACTAATACAATTCAATCAAAGGACGCTTTCAGTGGTGGAGCATCTGTGTGCCTTATCCCAACAACTTCCACCACCCCCTACGCGACAGGAAGATGGGTTAATAAGCGCGGAGCTGTCTATGACGCCCATTCCTCCTGGAGACGTTGGTGTCGGGGCAAGAAACAAGAATGAGTCAAGCAGAGTTGGAGGGCGGGAGCGATTGAGGAGCGCGTGGAACCGGGTTCTATATTTAGGCTGACAGCTCCATAGCTGGGGTCCTATCGGTGGTCCTTAGCAGATTTGGAAAGCATTCTAGTGGAGGCAGTAGAACCGGAGCACAGCAGAATTGCCTGTGTACCCGTTACAGACACAATCTGGTGGGACCTTGGAAATCCATGTGCCTGACTCTGACCGCGCTGAGAGCACAGCCTGTGCGTCCGGCAGCCCTGGTTGACCACTTGCATGTGCAGATCGCTTTTGGCCGGCGGTTGCAGCTGCTGGAACTGGGCATTGTCCAACGCTGCCAGCGGGCTGCCCTGCACGGTGGGGCGCGCCTCCCTCCCTCCCGCCTGAAGCTGGGCCCGGGCGGCCCGCTTGTTGCCACTGCCGCTGCCGCCGCTGCTGCTGCTCCTCAGCTGTCCGCAGCAAGGCCGTGTGTTTGCAGTTGGGCACAGTGTGCCTTTGAGGTGGCTCTTTGGCCCATTCATTGCAGCTGTCCCACTTGTGCTGGCACAAAGCAGCTGCCGGCCCCCTGCACACATCCTGCCCACAGAGCCCGGCATGGGCCCCACGCCCTCAGGTTCCAGGGGCCGCTGAAGCCACGCCTGGCTGTCGGCTGTGGATCGTGTCTTCTGTCCAGCTCGCCTCTGGCAGTTACCTTTCGGCCAGTTGTTTAGTATAACCCGAGCCAAGGTCACGAGGCAAGTCTGATGCCCATGTGGGCTGGTGAGTGGTACGCACTGATTCTGTGACTCCAGAAGGCTCATAAACGGGAGCCTCTGATGATCACAGGACAAGAAAGGGACGGTGGAACTGATGACAGGGAGTCACTTCTACTGAAAAACAAGTCAGAACTTGCTGTTTGTGAACAATGGGTTGGTAGGACCCCAACATTCCTGCAGGAGCACAGTGTGTAAATCACTGACTATATAGGACACTTCACTGAAGAAGGCTGGAAGAAAACTCAGTCCTTTTTACTTCCCAATGCAGCAAATGGGCTGAGCTTACAAGGTAGATAAAACAATGTCCATGGACTCTGTGTCTGTTACATGGTTCAGCACACAAACTGCTCCCATGGGACTGTGCCAGGCACTAAGGATTATATTTATAGTATATTGAATTGAAAATATTTGCCACAAGTTCTGAGCCAACTTTTTAAAACAAGCTCATTTCTAGACCACTTGTGTGGTCTTGAAAATTCAGCCTGCCTGAATAAAATAAGAAAAATGATAGTAATTTAATATTCAATCCTGCTCTGTATAAATGCAGAATAAAACAGGAGGTCAGCCAGCTGATGAAAGAGGTGAAACAGTGGATGAAAAAGCCATATTAATCAAAAAATTATCATTTTGGTGAGACCTGACCCTTATCTTCAAGGTACAGTATAAAAGGGAAGGCTGATAAACCACCGATAATTGCCATTTTCAACTTGATTTTTCTGGTCCTTGTACGAACTTTAAGGGCTTAAAAATTAACATCTGATTTATCAAAATTAAAAATTCCCAAGCTTAAAAACCAATTTTTTCCTTAAATTTTAGGTTCAACTCACAACTCTTATTATTCTATCTAAACATTGAACACATTTTTCCAACTACTTTTAAGAGTCCTTTTACTTCTTAATTAAATTACTTTGAATATCTAAAATTATATTTATAAAAATAATATACTCTGCTTCGTTTTAAAAATGCTTTAATTGTCTGATGAATAAACAAAAGTTTCCCAAGTATCTACATTGCTCTCTTAAATCTAATGAAAAGGAAACTTTTTCATGTGATGAATCTTAAGCCTCTTTAAACTTTTTCTATATTGTTTACAACTTTGGTAATATTCTCTTATATTTTTCAACTTAGAATCATAAGTCAAATTAATTACCTCCGTTTCCCATTTTAAACTGAAATGTGAAATTAGAATGATATTCTGTTACATATTGAAATGTGCCCATTTTTCTTAAGTATTCCAAAATTCAAATATAGCAAACATATATTTACTCTGCCCAAATTTAGCCTAAAGTCTTAATATATTGGTTTGATTTATTTTAAAATTTAAATATTTAATGCTATAGCTTCCCAAAGTTAAAAAAAAAATTTAAGTTATCCACTTAAAAAAATTTTGTTATCCTAACCCAAGCAAGTTTCTGGAATTTTCTTTAAGACCTAGGACTTGATTCTTGCTGCAACCATGATGAGACACAATGAGGTGTCTTTATTGTCACTCTAACAGGTACACCAAAACTTGATAAAGGGATTGGTCTCTTGTCCATGTTCCAAGACTTAAGTCTTATTTAATTTTTATCATTATTTAATTTTCTGTCCACTCTCTGAAATCTGCAATTTCCACCAAGATGTAACTAACTCCCTCCACTATATTAGTTGGGTTTGTCTCTCTTTGACTCTTGAAATACATGAATGCCAACTTACGGATTTCGAATATTTCCCAAGCCTTTGCCTGCTTGACCCTGTACATACAATGAAAACAATGCTAATGACACCAGTGTGCCTCATTGAAGGCAATGAAAGAAATATGCTGTTGATGAAGGCTACCTAACCCAGCCAGATGAATAGGAACTGGCAAAGAATGGAAACCTCTTGGCTAAATTCAGGTTTTACCGAGAACGCCCAGATAGCAGTGGGGACAATTCCTTTGACAAGACTGAAGGCAAGGAAGTGGCTGCAAAAATCCTGGTAAGAGATATTAGGCAGTGAGAGGTTATACACAAATGAGTGGGACAAAGGGTGATAGACTGACAGGTAGAGAAAATAAGTATTTTTCAAAATCCAATGTCTTCAAACTTTAAAAGTGCTTGAGTTTTGGCTGAATTTTTAAACAATTATCTGTAGGTAGATATTCTATGTTGTGGCTTGAAGTGCGAACAGAAAGTTCTGAATGACTGCTGTATTAGAGTTGGGTAGGAGGAAAAAGTTGTCATCTTCTAGGAAGATTTAGGAGCCAGCTGTGCTCACACTCCTTTTGCAGGTCATCTCCTTTAGCTTAAAAGTCATTTCTTTCTGTTTTCTCAGGCTCAGTGAGGGTGGCCTTTCCTGCACTCTCACAGTGCCCTGTATGTCTTCCTTAAATCACATATACAAATTTGTAATCAGGTAATTACTTGTGTAATTACTTGGACAATATCTTTCCCACTCTATGAGAACTAGAACCATGTCTGTCCTGTTCACTGATACATCCCTGGTAACCTAGCACAGGGTCCAGCATCTAAGAGTCCTTGGACATCAGAACTCCAAGCTCTTCAGCTTTTGGACTCCAGAACTCACAACAGCCGCCCCAGATCCTCAGCCTTTGGCCTCAGACTGAGTTACGCCATCAGCTTTCCTGGTTCTAACACTTTCAGGCTTGTACTGAGCCATGAACCCAGCATCCCAAGGTCTCTAGCTGCAGATGGTCTGTTGTGGGACTTCTCAGCCTCCATAATCATGATAGCCAATTTCCTTAGTAAATCTCCTCTCATCTGTCTCTCTTTTTAAAAAAGAACCTTCTAAAATGTAGGCAAGAGTGTCAGTTTAAAAGCTACAAATGGAACGAAAGTGGTCAGGGGAGTGCAGACTTTAGACCTGAGATTCTACACATTTTTTATGAGCAGCTCTCAAAACAATAAGAAGAAAAATAATTCCTTTGCGAATTATGTCAACCAAATGATTAGAAGTCTTACTAAGTCTGAAACATTTTAAATGGTATTATAATGTAAGGCTGATGAGTAATTTAATGTTTCATGTAGACATTTGTCAAATACATTCAGTGTAATAATTACTTTGGATATTATGTTTAAAAAATACAAATTATTAAAAAAAACTTTTTTCTATTGCTGCGGAATTCTGACCCCAAGTCGCACATGAAAACTGGCTCCTCAAGTTTATTGCCAGGTTTATGATGCTCTGATTTATAGTAACATTTTAAAAATACAATTATAGGCAGGTTTGATATCACAAGGGACATGTGACTTCTAACTTCAGAGTGAATGTGGCCTCTCACGTTTATTGCCAGATTATGATTTTATGATGCTCGGATTTATAGGGACTGCAAAAGTTCCTATAAGGCATTCTGTTCTTTATCACAATCATTCGAATCTTTATTTATGATCATGTTAATATTGTGCTTTAGTATTTTTGTGTTTCTGACAATTTTATGGCCCATGAGAGAAGGATCCTTGGTGCATCTGCTCTGCCCGTAATTCCTGGCCTTCTAAAGTAACTGACCTCATCAGAATTCACTGAAACAGTACTGTTACTTCACATAAGACAAGAACAAGGGGCTATGGGCTTTTTAAATTAAGCAGACATAAGCCAATGACAAATTCCATAAAACATATTCAGACATGATTACGAATCTTAAGAGTAAATCAGAATCTGAAATCAGTGACTGCCTCAGGTTGTGAGACCCCTTTTAGAAACAGGAAGTAAGGTGGTCTCCTTTTAGAAACAGGAAGCAAGGGGGCCACCAAGTGGAGCCGGGGTACACTCATTTATACCCTCAATTTGGTGCTTGTCGAGGGCTATTCCTGTTCCAGATGGAGCTATCCACACAGAATCCATTCTCTGGGGGGCAAGGAGGCCTGACCACTGGAAAGCACCTACCCAATGTGAAACTTCTGGAAAATTCTGCTTGTACTCTCCATAGAGAAAATATTTATCTGGGCCAAGATGTGAATTAAAACCAACAGCTGTCCCGACTGGCCTTGTGCGAAAGCAAACCAAACAGAATTTCTGATGTTCCTCACTCTCCACATTCTCAGTTAAAAGAGAAAGGAGGCCTATTTGCCATTTTCTCAGAAGTGTGGGCTTTCCAGAGATACGGCACTTAGTTCACTTTCACGTCACACACACACACACACACACACACACACACATATATATATCTTTGTTTAGTCATAGTGAAGAGGAGTTGGGTTTTAAAATGTCAAAACCCTGGCCTCAAGACAGTGGGTGTGGTTCTCATTCGTACAGCACAGAATTTCAGGACACAGGGCCATCCATGAGAAGAGCTTGTTAACCTGGAATCCCTATCTGCTGTCTCTAACCCTCTGGAGGAAATTGGAGGTTCTGAAGATAATTTGGTACGTCAGCAAAGCACAGGAAACTCACACTGCCTGGCGTGCTTTTAAGGAGGAGTGACCCCTGAACTTGAAGTCAGCTTCTGGAGTCTGTCTCTTTCCCGTGACTTTCCCTCTGTGTGCCCTGGAGGCAAACGCACAGTCCAGGCTCCCTGCACTGCCACCCCGAGAATAGTAAATCGGGAGCAAGAAAAGTACATTCACACTCAATCACATGAGGCAGCTAGCCATCCGTGCCTGACGGCATGGACGGTAAGCTGGCAGGCCAAGCAATAGGCTAGAAATTCAAAGTCTGTGGATTTTAATCCCTGCTGTGCTGTGTGTGACCCCAGGGTGAGCCTCGTAACGTTCACCCTGCTTCAGTGTCCACATCTGTAAGAGGGAGGACTGGTCACACAGCTGGCAAATATTAGCAACATGTTGCTGTTGGACTGATGGATGAGGGTTCCTCAGGGCTCTGTCACTTTCTCCTTAGAGGATGGGGAAGGGTTCCAAGGCATGAATCTGTCTAATGTGTTGTTGGATCCTTTGCATAAATGCCTCGTCCCTGTTTTAGATAAAACCTCATCTTATTCCTCTACTCTTGGGCATCTCTGGCAGGGCAGGGCCCTGGCTGCAGTTACCATTGGATGCCAGGATAGGCTGAAATCACAAGGGGGAGACTGAAGAGTAGGGGAAGAGAATGGGAAGGTTGGAGACAGAGAGGGACAGAAATTAAAGCTGTGCACAGACTAGAGGGGCCCAATGTCTTAAGAACACCCTGGGACTTAGACCCAGACAGACCTGGGTTCAAACCTTCCACGCAGCTGTGAGGTAACTGCCTTGTGGCTCATTTTCTCCATCAATAAAATGAAGGATGGCTGGGCACAGTGGCTCATGCCTATAATCCCAGAACTTTGGGAGGCTGAGATGGGCAGATCACTTGAGCTTAGGAGTTCACAGCCAGCCTGGGCAGCATATAGAGACCACATCCCTATTAAAGAGTAAAAAATTTAGCCAGGCATGTGGCACATGCCTGTGGTCCCAGCTACTCAGGAGGCTGAGACGGGAGGATCTCTTGAACCCAGGGGTTTGAGGCTGCAGTGAGCTATGATCACATTACCGCACTCCAGCCTAAGTGACAGAGTAAGACCCTTTCTCTAATAATAATAATAATAGTAATAATTAAATAAACCAATAAATAAAATGGAGACAAGAGTACCTACCTCAGAGCATTGCTGTGAAGATGGAGCCCATAAGTACATGCATAGCCCTTAGCACACAGTTGGCATTGATAAGTGATAGCCCTAATGCTACTGCTCAGATGTAAAGGGTTTTTACTTTTTATTTACCATCCTACCTTTTTCTGTATATGACTCATAGTCTAAATCAAGAAATCAAGATCTTGCTGGGAGAAGGAGATCTGGATTTATTGCACATTTTTAAAAACAATTTCAACTTCCATTTTAGATTCAGGAGGCACAGGTGCAGGTTTGTTACATGTATTGCACAGTCTTTTTTTTTTTTTTGAGACAGTGCATGGCTCTGTCACCCAGGCTGGAATGCAATGGCATGATCTTACATCACTGCAACCTCTGCCTCCTGGGCTGAAACCATCCTCCCACCTCAACCACTCGAGTAGCTGGGATTACAGGTGCAAGCCACCATACCCCTCTAATTTTTATATTTTTGGTAGAGACAGAGTTTCACCATATTGCCCAGGCTGGTCTTGAACTCTGGGGCTCAAATGATCCTCCTGCCTTGGCTTCCCAAAGTGCTAGGATTATAGGTGTGAGCCACCACGCCCAGCCCTTGTACTGTACATTCTTTATGGCCCCCTGGGAGGCTGCCTTCCCTCTCAGTGTTTCCATGCCGCCCCTTGACTCACAATAAAGCATCAGCTCCTGCTCTAGCATGGGATGTGACTTGCTCTGGAGAAGAGGCACTGTGTGTAGCCAGAGCAGCCTTTAGAAGCAGAGCAGCTGGGCGTAAGTTCAGATGCATCATGGAGGACATCTGCCTGGAGGAGCGGACAGGGAGACAGCTCATCCCATGACATTAGGGCTGCTTGTCTGTTTCCCACTCTGGGTTCTCAACTCCTTAGAGGCAAGGATCCTACTTCCCAGAGATTTCAGAGAGGAAATAAATGCCTGTGAAACACTGAGCACAGTGACAGCACGTGGTTCTCACGAAATGGTCCTTACTCAAAATTCAAATGCTACTGCTGATCATAATGCTTATGACATTCGTGATGCTTATATTCTTAAGGTGAGGCTTTTAGGAGACACTTGATAAATGTCTGTCAAGCTGGAAAAAAATCTGTGATGATCATTTACAGAGTTTATTCCTTCACTGCCTGGGTGGGTTGACATTCTTGAGCCTATAAAGTAGAGAAGGATGGAAAAGATTCTATTTCTTCTGAAACTCCAGGAAATCTTGTGGCTAAATCTAAGAAAATGGTGTCCCATTAATCTAGACGGAAGAGCAAACATGCAAGAAAGTTCTCATGATTTCCCCTAAGTCACCTAGTGTCTTCAACATCCAGAAGCATCCACTCTCAGCAAAGTGGGAGCTTAAAAGCCGTTTCAGTCTGGAACAAACATCGTTCTTCTTTATCCATTAATATGACATTGAACCACTTCAACCTTCTACTCTTTCACAGGTCAAACATGGTCAAATATTGACATCATAATAATAGAGATCAATTTCACAAACATCTATTGCATTGAAATAAAAGAAGAAGTTGATTGCCTAATATAGATGGGTTTCAGTATCCATTGTTTCAAACGAGAGCCTTGCAAGAAGCCAACAGTTCTTATTCTACATCCACAAAGTTGTGAGCAAAATGAACTACATTTCCCTTTCTTCAACAGCCTGTACATATGTTTAAAAGACTTTGGTATCGGTTTTATGATTCATTATTTTCTCAGGCTTACTCTGGGAATGATATCATTGAATAAAAATTTATTTTTATTTAATGAACACTCAGAGCTCATGATGTGCCAGGCACCGTTCTAGGCACTTCATACACATTAATGCATCTTATTCTCTTAATGATTCTAGTGAGATAGGTACTATTATTATCCATGTTTTACAGATGAAGGAAGTGAGGCATGCAGAGGTTAAAGAAGTTTGCCCAAAATCACAAAGCTATTAAATAATGGAGGCAAGATACACTTCTTGTCACTGCTCTACTGTCATTTCATGCCAAAGGTGAACACCAAAACAATGACTGAAAAAGGTATAGCTTTCTCAACGGGATTTCGTGACATCCTCTTCCCCATCTTCTTGGCTATGGGGTGTTTTTCTGTTTTTGTTTTTTCTTTAATCTTTCACGAATGGTTTGGGACCTTATTATACCTGTTCTTTCATTACAAGCTGTTGAAACCACCACACTTTTTATTTTGTAAAGATACTTACGGTATATAAATAATTAAATAGCAATTTCAACTCCCCATATAGTCGAGCCTAAGAAGCATTGTACAGTTTGGGTCTCTGTATTTATTCATTCCCTCTCTTCCTTCTTTGAAAGTGTTGGTTTTCGAGATACTTATGTAGAACCCACATTTCACTATGCATTTACTTAGCCGACAGAACACAGTTACATTCATTGGTTTCTGCCCACACTTACAGTCCAGGTTTTCCAATAGCGCTATTAAGTATTTAAATGAATTCTTTGTGAATATATTTATATATCTTTACACTTGCATTTAATATAGACACAAATCATTGTTTGGAAGATTGCATTTTAGCCTGTGGTGATTTATAGGCTCATAATAGCAGTAATAGCGTGAAAGAAAAATTTTCAAATTTATGTACAGGTAGCCAATGCTGAGATCATAAATTAAATGACAAAAAGCAACTAAAGTAGCCATCAAGACTCTGGCTGGGTGTGGTGGCTCATGCCTGAAACCCCAGCATTTTGGGAGCCCTGGGTGGGAGGATTGGTAGCCTGAGACCAGCCTGGGCAACATAGTGAGACCTCCCCTCTCTATAAAAAATTTTAAAAATTAGCTGGACATAGTGGCATGCATCTGTGGTCCCAGCTGCTTAGGAGATCGGGACAAGAAGATTGCTTGAGCCCAGGAGTTTGAGGCTGCCATGAGCCATGATCACACCACTGCATTCCAGCCTGGGCAACAGAGCGAGACCCTGTCTCTAAAACAAAAACAAAAACAAAACCAAAAACAAAAACAAATTCTTTGTTTGCCTTCGACCAAAACCCTAACCTGTCTCTGAATAAAGAGCATATTTAATCAAGTCATGAAGCTTTCTAGAAAACCAGCCTCTGCATCTAACAAGACATCAATTTCTGAACAGCTTAATTGAATTAACGAGAAGATTATTCACTTGGCAGGATGTTGTGTGTGTGTGGTGGGGGGGTGGTGGTTGTTGATCACAGAGCAGCCAGATTCAGGCACAATTGGCTACTGCTGTCAATTTAATTAGTAGTATAGATCCTGTCTCAAATAGTTCTTCATTCCAGTATTTGGTGTTAAAAGAAGAATCAATCATCCTTGGTCTATTTGGTTGAGCGCATAAGTTACTTCTCTGATTTTTAAAGATGCCATATCTTTTTCTCCCCATTCACTCATTCAACCACACAACATTGAACACCACTATGTAGCTAGGAACTGGGGCTACAAGATGATGCAGAGTCTTTAAGGGTAGAAACATTTGAGGTCATTTAGGTGAACTTGAAGGAGAACTCCTTACTTTGCCTCTAAAGAGATTTCCTTTATGGACAATTTCAGGCTTCATTTTGAAAATGTGTGAATAACAACTTATTAAAATGTTAATGTCAGATTTTTAGGATTCGCAAAACAATGCTTTGAACCTCTAGTTTGTGGCATTTACAATTATGTTTCCTGAAATGTTTTGAGTTGTGTTTTTTTCCAGATTGTCTTTTCATGCGGAAGATGGGAGAACAGGAACTTCTCAATGGAGTAATTCCACAGAGCAGGCTGGCCTCATGGGACACTGAGCTGGTGATAACCAGGTTGGCCTGATTAGAAGAGCTTCTAGGCACAGCTCTCCAGTCCCCAAATCCCCAACTCTCACCTGACTTTTCACCACGAGAGCATCATAATTTTGGGTCTCAGATGCTGAGGTAACATCAGAAATCCCAGATAATACGGGGACAGGGACACCTGGAGTGGCGGTGGGAGAAGGACTGTAGAAAGGGTAGTAGGCAGAGGAGCTGGAGGCACACCTGGGTCATACTCTGCAGCATCCAGTACCTGGCCTTCATTAGGCCTCCTCATCCAGAGATGCTTAGAGAGGAGGACAGAAGGAAGACATGTGGATTTCCCCTCCTTTTATTGCAAGAGAGGGGCTGTCCTTCCAGATTCAGATTCAGGGTCGTTAGCACCCCTTGAGTGAAGACCCTCTGACCACCTGCTCTTTTGTGACCATCACACACCCGTAAGCATCAGCTCCAGGAATGTGTCTTCTTCCTGGGTGGTAAGCTGAGCAAGTTCGTCTCTAGGGCCAGCCTCTGTGCTGCTAGCAGAGTGGCTAAGATCAGAAACAAGCTGATGAGTGGGGCCTAAAGCCACAGGGACTGCTCTTTATGAAACTGAATAAATAGTTAATGAGGGAGAGAGCTCAGTCTCACCCATCTCAGTAAGCCCAGGTATAAACCCTGCACCCCTCTGCTGCTCTTCCAAGGCTACCGCAACAGCCTCTTAGGTACCAGCAAACATGATTTTATGAATGCTCTCCAGATATGAGCCCAATCAGTTTTTGCCCCATAATGTTAGTGGCTTCAGGCAGCCATGTTCTCATCTTCAATGGTTCTTAGCTAAAATGAACATCTTTATTTGTATATAGTAACTGATGAGAGTAATTTGCTTCAAAATAGACGTTATGGTTTAAAGGATAATCTATGTGCTTAAAACATTCCAGAAATGCCATCATTAAGCTATTAAAAGGATATCATATGGAAAATGACTTATATGTGAGAATGCATAACATAAACCATATTACCTACAATTTCTCTAAATGTTGAAAGGATAAGTATTAGCCCATAAAATTGATTTATGCAAAGTCAATTCCTTAAACAGAAGGTGTTCCGGTTACCCATTGCTGCATAACAAGCTACCCACTGGTGGCATAAAGCACCAACAGTGACCGTTTATCATTATTGTTGTTGTTATTGTTTGTCCTGGGTTTGGGAGGCAGACATAGTTCCAGTTGACATTTCTCACTCAAGGTCTCTCAAGTGGCTGT